>NC_047069.1:4115371-4149278 GCF_902459465.1 Asterias rubens | reverse complement strand
TTCCATTATGATCCAAGATTGGACGACTAATGGGCAGGTCTTCTTAGATTTCATCAACATAGTAAAGGTAAGATAAACAAGTCATACAGCTAAATATAACAACTACCTCGGTATTCTGTCTCATAATGAAATCAATTACTGGCAAAAGTCAAATTTGACCACTGTTTCTTCTCCTTTTTGGGGGGAAGGAAAACTGGATAACAAAAACTTGCCCAAATGCTCTCAGAACTTATATTAAGTTAGTATATTTTAGTTGAGTATTGTCTGGGAAAGATCAAAGCACAATTTTAAAATTTAGTCTGATCTGGAAAAAGAAATAATGCCTTCGCATCCAATTAAGCCGGCCAGTATTTAAACAATAGAAAACTTGCCTGCCTTCAGTTAATGTTGGTTGGTTTTCATTAGTGTTTGCATAAACCAGATATGGTTTGATGTGAAAACTTAGTCCTTATTGTTTGTTTTGTTTTATTTCATGGTATATTATATATATTCTGTAAAATACTCTTTTTTCACTTACAAATCATGTTAGCCTAGAGGGCCCTGTGAGTAAAGTTTACAATTTAAATGAAAACTTTTCGTTGTCAAAATTTAGTTTGATCAGGAAAATGAAATAATGCCCTCACATCCAATTAAGCCGGCCAGTATGTATTATAATACATTGCATTCTGGTGGTGTAGTGGTGCGTACAGTAAACCAAACTAGTGTAGTTCACCTCTGTGTCTTTAACTCAAGACATTGAATCTCTACACCGGTCTTATAGACTTCGTACAGCTGACTATAACAGCATTCTCAATAAATTACTGGCAAAATTCTTTTTTTTTAAGGAAACCTATGGATAAGAAAAAGTTGCCCAAATGTTTTTAGAACTTACATTTATTTTGTAGATTTGAGATGAGTATTGTCTAGGAAAGAACAAAGCTCAGTTCCATTGAGCAATCAAGCAGTCCAAGCTAGTCAAGGTTTTATTCGTTGGTTTATTGTCAACCTTTAGCGTTCAAAGGCACTGCACACTATTGGTAATTTCTGAAAATAATTGTTAGAATAAAAACTTACTTGGTAACAAGCAATGGAGAGCTGTTGATAGTGTAAGCTGTTTTGTGCATTTTTATAGTTTCAGCCTGTTTAGGTGTTCGGGCCAACAGCCCGGAACACCTCTTATTTTTGTTTGTTTTTTTATTTTTATTGATACTTCTTCTTCTGTACGTTCCTTGTCCGCTAACATAAACATCTTTACAAAGATCATATGGACTTGAAGTTTCACACATACATGTAGTTAGATATTCATTAGGACAAGAAACCATTGAAGTTACGTCATGATGACGTCATCCGTTCTTGAGTTATGAAAATTCAAAGTTTATTATTTCAAAAAATCATAACTCTTGATCTACATGCTGGATTCTTACAATCAATACATCATCGGAAACGTCATTGAAAACTCCGTAAACGCCTCACAGACATGATCCCATTTTGACCTTGTTTTCGGGCTCAAAAGAGAGGTTGGAAATTTCAAAATTCATGTCTAAAGAACTAGGTAAATCCCCCATTGGTATGTGCATACACATTTTACACGTATGCCTACCCCACGTGTATTGAATTAGCGGTGCAGCAGAGTCACGCTCCAGTGATCACCCATACAGCGCGAAAAAGCTTCGCGTACAGCAGTCTTCGTTCAAGGCGTTTAAAACATACGTGTCCCTTACTGTTTGTTAGTCTCTTCTTTGATCGTCAATATCTCATAAGTTCATATTTCCTCAACCACATAAGCTATTTTGACAATCTATACATTATATGAAAGTGCTTTACAAACTTCACAACAATGGATATGTTGCTGACCTTTTCTTGACCTTTTGATCTGTCTAAACCGGAAGTGACTGTAAAAAAGCTGTGAAAAGGCGTTATTTAAAGCTTTTAGGTTGAAATGTGCACTTTTTGATGGTTTACAATCACTAAATACAAGTCTGGCAAAGGTCTGGTTTAATAAAAATAATACCAATGGCGTCACCAAAAGATAGTCCACCCTCTAGCGGCAGATTTAAAACATCTAAAAACACATTTTACTAGATGTTTGTGTCAGAGTTTATGACAATTGTTTCAAAATTGGTAACATAATCTCCTTCATATTAGCAACATATCTGTGGAGTCTACATTAGCTTCATCATGTGTCACGTGGTATTGCTTTAAAGGTGCACTTTTCAAAGTTGTTTTTTCTACCAAACCAAAAGTTTGACTGAGGTGAAACTGAGACTGAGGTATTGTTAGTCCAGGACTTAACCCTTTCAATACCTTTGACGAGTTTACTCGACCGCGCAGTGCAAGCGCTTCCTTACCATTGTCGAGAAAACTCGACCGTGCGTTGTGTAGTTGCTCCGTCCCAATGTTGAGAAAACTCGACTGAAAAAAGCCTTGCCTTTGAGAGATTGTATTTATTTTGTTTGGCGCCCTCTGTTGTTAGGTTTTATATAGACGGGTTGCTTGTTTACCAAGCATTGCAATGGTATGTATTGTATAGGGGGTCGCCATTATGATTTTCCGAGAAAAGTACACCTCAATATGTCGTCATGTTGTTTTGACAATGTTAGTAGGTTTTGATCATTTATAACAAATCTTGAGAACAAAGCAAGGTGCAATAATTGTTTTTTTACACCAGGCTTTTACTCCCTGAAACCGAACACCTTGAGTTTGTTCACAAACTCTCAATGTCTAGTTGAATGTGTAGTTTTGCTATGTTTAAAAAATTAATGTTTACTTTGTAAACATGGTTATTTCAGCCAGTGGCTTCCAACCATGTATTTGTTTTTAATAATAAGAAAATAAATTTCTGAATAATTGTCAACTTACAGAGATTGGAGAACCTTCAGCACAGTAACCCCACAGTGTATGAGTTAGAGAAGTTATACCCTGATGTTGCATCCTTATGTAGCCGTGTAGGAAGTGTAACATGCTGTACAGCCAAGGATAGACTCTGCCAATCAGAGATGGCCAAAAGGACTGCTAACGTCATGAAAGCAGTACTTACTCTACAGGTAGGAATAAACTAGCAAGTTTCTCCTGAAGACGAGCAGAAGATAGTGTTTGAATCGTGGAGACCAAAGCGGCTCTTCCCAGAGCCAACACTCACGCCAAAGAGTTATGACATGGTTTTACCTGCAAGTTTACTATTTATTGATTCACACTGCTTAAACTATGCATTACTCCGTCGTATTAATGCTTGAAGATGACAACAGAACTTTGACAAAAGGAATAACAATCTTATAAAGGTATAACAAAACACGTTGTGACTTGGGTCCATGGTTTTGTACACCCTTGGGGGTGAAAATGGCACCCTTGGCTTCGCCTCCGGTGCCATTTCCCCCCTCGGGTGAACAAAAGGCCATGGACCCCGTCACAGCGTGCAACAATTGTATAATGTCAGATAGGTATCATATGCACAAACTCAATTTTTCTGCAAACAACGTTTGTACAACAAATGAATTTGCTTTGAAAATGTTTCTAAGTAAAGCAATATTTTGACATCATATAGGATTTGAGGCATTGCATGGTGAGGTATCAATGTATATTTGGTTTGCGGTAACACCATGTGTGTATCTACTTGCCAGGTAGAGTTGTTCTTAGGGAACTGTCTTGCTTTATTCTACTGCCATGGAGTAGATAATCGGAGGTTTGGGGAGACTTCTCAGTTCTGAAAAGAACTGTCCTGCTTTTTAACTATTACCAGGGCGGATGGTATAGAAATTAGACTGGACTACTACTTTAGCTTATAGGATCGTAATTAGGAGACGATGACTAGAGCAAGCTAGTCGAAACCTTGAGACCAATTTCAGAACTGACTCCGCGGCAGTACAGTTAATTACGATCCTATTTTGACATCAGTTAGAAAAAATTTCTCCAAACTTGAATTGTTAATATTTATGGGTTTTTGTGTTGTATCTATTCCAGCAACAATCACTGTACCCTGGCAAGAATGTGAGAATACCATCTCGTCTGCTGGCTCCACACGTTGGTAAACTTCCCATGCCTGAAGACTATGGACTACAAGAGCTTCGAGAACTCACTCGCAGCTATATGGTGGAACTCACTACAGCGTGAACCAAAACAGGAACATAACAAAGACTCACCCTGTAATGAAACTTAAATCAGGAACTCACCACAGCTCTATGGTGGAACTTACCACAGCATGAATCAAAACAGGAACTTAACAAAGACTCGCCCTGTAATGAAACTTAAATCAGGAACTCACTACAGCGTGAACCAAAACAGGAACATAACAAAGACTCACCCTGTAATGAAACTTAAATCAGGAACTCACCACAGCTCTATGGTGGAACTCACCACAGCGTGAACCAAAACAGGAACATAACAAAGACTCACCCTGTAATGAAACTTAAATCAGGAACTCACTACAGCGTGAACCAAAACAGGAACTTAACAAAGACTCACCCTGTAATGAAACTTAAATCAGGAACTCACTACAGCGTGAACCAAAACAGGAACATAACAAAGACTCACCCTGTAATGAAACTTAAATCAGGAACTCACCACAGCTCTATGGTGGAACTCACCACAGCGTGAACCAAAACAGGAACATAACAAAGACTCACCCTGTAATGAAACTTAAATCAGGAACTCACTACAGCGTGAACCAAAACAGGAACATAACAAGGACTCACCCTGTAATGAAACTTAAATCAGGAACTCACCACAGCTCTATGGTGGAACTTACCACAGCATGAATCAAAACAGGAACTTAACAAAGACTCGCCCTGTACTGAAACTTAAATCAGGAACTCACTACAGCGTGAACCAAAACAGGAACATAACAAGGACTCACCCTGTAATGAAACTTAAATCAGGAACTCACCACAGCTCTATGGTGGAACTCACCACAGCATGAACCAAAACAGGAACATAACAAGGACTCACCCTGTAATGAAACTTAAATCAGGAACTCACCACAGCTATATGGTTGAACTCACTACAGCATGAACCAAAACAGGAACATAACAAGGACTCACCCTGTAATGAAACTTAAATCAGGAACTCACCACAGCTCTTTGGTGGAACTCACCACAGCATGAACCAAAACAGGAGCTTAACAAGGACTCACCCTACATATAGCTTAAATCAGGAACTCACCACAGCTCTATGGTGGAACTCACCACAGCATGAACCAAAACAGGAGCTTAACAAGGACTCACCCTGTAATGAAACTTAAATCAGGAACTCACCACAGCTCTATGGTGGAACTCACCACAGCGTGAACCAAAACAGGAGCTTAACAAGGACTCACCCTACATATAGCTTAAATCAGGATCTCACCACAGCTCTATGGTGGAACTCACCACAGCATGAATCAAAACAGGAACTTAACAAAGACTCGCCCTGTACTGAAACTTAAATCAGGAACTCACCACAGCTCTATGGTGGAACTCACCACAGCGTGAATCAAAACAGGAACTTAACAAAGACTCGCCCTGTACTGAAACTTAAATCAGGAACTCACCACAGCTCTATGGTGGAACTCACCACAGCGTGAATCAAAACAGGAACTTAACAAAGACTCGCCCTGTACTGAAACTTAAATCAGGAACTCACCACAGCTCTATGGTGGAACTCACCACAGCGTGAATCAAAACAGGAACTTAACAAAGACTCACCCTGTAATGAAACTTAAATCAGGAACTCACCACAGCTCTATGGTGGAACTCACCACAGCGTGAATCATAACAGGAACTTAACAAAGACTCGCCCTGTACTGAAACTTAAATCAGGAACTCACCACAGCTCTATGGTGGAACTCACCACAGCGTGAATCAAAACAGGAACATAACAAAGACTCGCCCTGTACTGAAACTTAAATCAGGAACTCACCACAGCTCTATGGTGGAACTCACCACGGCGTGAATCAAAACAAAGAACTCGTTCTACATGTAGCTTGAATTAGGAACTCACCCGCAGCTCTATGGAACTCACCACAGCATGAATCAAAACAAAACAAAACGTGGCTTGAAATCCCTGTTAGTTTTACACCACGGTCAAAGTAAGTTGAAAGGGAGGTCAGTTTACCATGCGTCCCCATTAAGATTGAATTTTGTCATTCTACAGAAATGTTGCGGTTAATGTGAAAACCTTAAATGGCCAAGCCCGTCAGTAAACAGTGTGTCATGATGCGAGCTGTCTAAATAAGTTAGACAGTCTCTGTACATACTATACATACATGTACAAACTTTTTCTATAATAATTGTTATTGAATCTGATAGGTAAGATAATAAGAATTTTATATCGTTCAAATGTATCAAAGATTCTAGGTTTTGAGGAATATGTTATAAAAAGCGACATTAGTTCAATGTGATTGTCAATAATTAGTTTGGATTGAAGATATTATTTTCTTTTTATATCTCAGATGAAATCCCTTTAATGTTCAGTTTTGTTTTGTCAATTCATTTGTAAAAAGGACGGAAACCTAGTTTCAATTAGATGTAAAGGCACTCAACACTTTTGGTAATTACTCAAAATAAATGTTAGCATTAAACTTGGTAAAAAGCAATGGAGAGCTGTTCACATAGTAACACATTTTGAGAAACGGCTCCCTCTGAAGTAACTTAGTTTTAAGAGATAATTTCTCACTGAAATATTAAGAAACTTCAGGCTTGAAGCCTTTTACTATCATCTGAGAGCACAAAAATTTGGGCAAAAAGGGCGTTTTGCTTTCATTGTTCTCTTGAAACTTCTATGACCAATTGAGCCCAAATTTTCACAGATTTGTTACTTGATACATGTACATACATGTATGTTGAGATACAGCAAGTGAGAATACTGGTCTTTGACAGTTACCTAACGTGTCCAGTTTCTTTGAATACATGGCCTGAAGTGTTATTGTAAGTGTGCCTTTGACACTCAAGCTAAAGGCTTGAGTGCATGTGCATGTTAGAGAGCTTTTGCACAGTCTCATATTATGTGTTCTTTGAAAATAGGCAAAGTAATTAATAACAAGAAGGATTTTTGGGATGGGAGTAACATAATAGTTCTTAGATGGCCATTTAAGACTGGCAGAGCCTCTGTCTTTGATTAATTGGCCCAATTTCCTAAAGCCTGTAAGATCAACTTGCTAAGCACAGAAAAATCTAGCTTAGCAAAAACAGGTTTTCCAGCCAACATTCCAAAAAGTACATTGTTGCGACTGGTGCCCACTTATTTTTTGGTTTAGCAGAAAAAAGGATATCTTTTGCTAAACTGCTTTATGAATTTGGGCCCTGGCCTAACCATTGACAACATTTAACTCTTGTCTGAGACCACCTTTATTCAATCATTTGGGGTTTTTCATCTCTTATTTTTATCTCACAAAATATTTGGCCACAGTCAATAAAGCTTTTGTTTTGTAAGATGGTGAAGGTGTTACAAATCCGATATCTTGTCAAGTTTTGGATGAATTTTGTTCTATTTTTAATTCACAATTCAATTGGTTTGCAATTCACCTCATACTGGCAAAGGTCAAAAGGTTAAAATACTTCAGTAGGCCTATATTGTTCTTTTCAATTTAATTTGATGTAACTTACCACTCTGCTGTAATTAAAAATGTGATGCATATTAAAATTAAGCCATGGTTTATAACCAAAGTTTTTGGTCAGTATTCTTGTTCTGTTGAGCCTTTGCTATCGTGAGCTAATTATCCATCATTAGTAATGTGCTTTACCCCATGAAGGAATATACCGGTTATGTCACTATTTTACCTGGGGTTTTGATGCATACATTTATGTATTTATTGTATTGTATAGTGTATTGTATTGTATTATTGTATATGTCAGGAGAAACACATTTTGGGGTTGTCTCTTCAAATCTTAAAGGTTTGTTAATTCACTCAAAATTTACATATGTACATTGAAGCTGATAGTACTTCCTTGAGACATACTTTGGGGAAATAAGTTCAACAAATTTTTGTTATAGAACACAAAGAAAAACACAAAAGCCGAACATAAAAGACAAAGACACTTTGAATTAGGAAGATTGAATGTCAGCTTTTATTTGAACCATCATTTCTTTCAAATGTTTTACAAATAGCTGAACAGTGAGGCATTCAAAAATGTGGAAGACAGAAATATAGTTCACTGACATGAACAAATTAAATGCAATTTAATCTTGTTTTTGCATATCCAAAATTTATCAGGTTCTAAGCAGCACTAATAAGACTTCTAAGATAAATTTGAACCAGCGAAAATCGCTCTCATACTTTCCAGACTTTAAATTTCCTATAATGACTTTGGTCGATTTCACAAAGAATTAGGACTAGTCCTAAGAGATATCCAAAACGCATTGCTAGTCCTAAGTTAGGACGAGTAACTGGTCCTAAGTTGAGATAAGACTCGTCCAACTCTTTGTGAAATCCACCCCGGACACATTTTTTTAAAGACCAGTAGTATTCTCACCTTATCCAAACATATCAACTCTGTAAACATTTTGACTCAATTGGTCGATGTAGTTGCAAGAGAATAATGAAAGATAAAAACACCCTTGTTCCACAAATTTCAAGATGCCTAAAAAAGGCTTCAGCTGGAGTAATATTCGAGTGAGAAATTACCTTATTTAAAAAAAAAAAAAAAACTATGTTACTTCAGAGGGAGCTGTTTCTCACAATGTTTTGAGCTATCAAGTTCTCTCCACTACTCGTTTCCAAGTAAGTTTTTATGCTAACAATTATTTTGAGTTATTACCAAAAGTGTCCAGTGCCTTTAAGTCACCAACCCTGGTCCACAGTATCTTTACATGTACCTAGATTTCCCAGGGCATCTGAGCATGCAGGTAGCCTATGCAGGTAGCCTATGCAGGTAGCCTATGCAGGTAGCCTATGCAGGTAGCCTATGCAGGTAGCCTATGCAGGTAGCCTATGCAGGTAGCCTATGCAGGTAGCCTATGCAGGTAGCCTATGCAGGTAGCCTATGCAGGTAGCCTATGCAGGTAAGGCCTATTGTTATTGCCATGCATGTGTAGGCATGACACTGAGGCTTGAATGATATAGCTGTCTGTGCACCAAAGATTATAGAGCTCCGCAAGGCGCAAGATGCGGAACTTGAAATACGCATGGGCGCCATTTCAGCAAGTGAATGTTTTGTTTGCCATTGATAGGAACAGTCATTGTCTGTACTGAACTGCACTGATCTACTGTTGTATCAAAAGAGTTACTTGCCGAAATGGCGTCCAGTGGGATTTCACATTTCAGCCCGAGTTCTGCATCTTGAGGCGCTCTATAATCTTTGGTGTGCACACACTCTCTCCCTGTTTCTACAAGACTACCAGAGTGTCTTAGTTAAGTCCAGCCAGCACATGTTATTAGGTCTTTTTCTTAGCTTATTGCTTCAGTTTATAGGGTGCATCAAGTACATAATTGTTCATCACAAGTTCGCTTAGTCCAGTTTATAATAATTTGAGCAAGGTGTTGGATGTAGATAGCCACCCAACAGGCAGACACACTTCTCACCGTCGTTCTCGACTCCGACTCAACCACTATTCATAGTAAAGGAGGCAGAACAAGATAAAGATAGGGTAAGTTTGTCTAGGAAACCTTCGGATAAATTTCCGTAGGGGATATCTTATTGAGGTAAATTAGATACTTTATTGACTCATGTTGATTGAAAAAAGTGGTGGCGCCATACGGAAACTTTTCCAAACCTTCAAATGTAAACTCTCGGGAAAACCAATCTTCAGACATACTACTCGGTTGGGACTCCAACCCATGACCCACGAAATTCAAGAGCATTGCTCGCTGATGACCAAAATTCTCTTTCAAAGGGCAGCTTTGTTTTTTCAAACGGATAACTTTCCATATGGCGCCATATATCACTTATTTAAAAAAAAAAGGGATATCTCATTGAGGTAAATTAGATACTATATTGTTTCCATATATCACTTATTTAAAAAAAAAAAAGGGATGTCTCATTGAGGTAAATTAGATACTATATTGTTTCCATATATCACTTATTTAAAAAAAAAAAAGGGATATCTCATTGAGGTAAATTAGATACTATATTATTTCCATATATCACTTGTTTAAAAAAAAGGGATATCTCATTGAGGTAAATTAGATACTATATTATTTCCATATATCACTTATTTAAAAAAAAAAGGGATATCTCATTGAGGTAAATTAGATACTATATTATTTCCATATATCACTTCTTTAAAAAAAAAGGGATATCTCATTGAGGTAAATTAGATACTATATTATTTCCATATATCACTTCTTTAAAAAAAAAAGGGATATCTCATTGAGGTAAATTAGATACTATATTGTTTCCATATATCACTTATTTAAAAAAAAAAAAGGGATATCTCATTGAGGTAAATTAGATACTATATTATTTCCATATATCACTTGTTTAAAAAAAAGGGATATCTCATTGAGGTAAATTAGATACTATATTATTTCCATATATCACTTATTTAAAAAAAAAAGGGATATCTCATTGAGGTAAATTAGATACTATATTATTTCCATATATCACTTCTTTAAAAAAAAAGGGATATCTCATTGAGGTAAATTAGATACTATATTATTTCCATATATCACTTCTTTAAAAAAAAAAGGGATATCTCATTGAGGTAAATTAGATACTATATTATTTCCATATATCACTTCTTAAAAAAAAAAGGGATATCTCATTGAGGTAAATTAGATACTATATTATTTCCATATATCACTTCTTAAAAAAAAAGGGATATCTCATTGAGGTAAATTAGATACTATATTATTTCCATATATCACTTATTCAAAAAAAAAGAAGGGATATCTCATTGAGGTAAATTAGTTACTATATTATTTCAAATCCAATGAAAAAGTGGTGGCGCCATACGGAAACTTTTCCAAATTTTCAAAACATTGCTTAAAACTCGCTATTCAATATTTCTTATGATTGACTTTCCGTTTGTTATTTTTCTTTTTTAAGTACGTAAGTTCTAATCTTGTTTGCTACTCTCTCTGTTTTTTAAAGTTTTTTTTATGCGCCTCGAGAACAAGTTTAGTCTTAGGTAGATGAGGCTTTACCATTATATAGCTTTATGGGCTTTACAAGTTTTAGTTATTGGTATTATTAACTCTTTCCCCCATATCACAAAAGTGCTTATTGGCAGCTGGTTGCGCAATCATTTATGAAAGATGAGTAAAACCAAATAATTTTTTTATCCCCGATGAAATTATTATATCTAATCAAAAAATGATTACTCTAAGGGCATCAACTTCTCGCGAATAAAACAACAAATAATACCAAGCAGTATCCCCGATGCAAATCTTGCGGTACCCGCTGCCAAAAGATAGGATTCGAACTGCCTCTAGCTGCCGGGCAACCTTGGTAGTCTAGTTGGAAAGACACTGCTCTAGAATTGCAAGGGTCTTTGGTTCGAATCCCACCCGAGTAATATGCATGTGATGTTTTTTCACAGGACTCGGGAAAGTACTGAGTATACAGTGCTAACACACATCGGTGTATGGGTAAAACAAAAATGAAAACCAAGCAGGTTTATTTCTGAGGACTACAGCATCAGCATACAGACCATGTAACCTAGTGATATAAATCACATGTTTCAAAAAAGGCCACCAGCCTGCAGCTGATTTCATGAAACGCTAGGATTAATCCAACCTTGAGTTAGGACGAGTAACCCGTCCTAACTTAGGATGGGTTCAATACATTTTAACATCTGCGGATATGGAACTAAGATTAATCCCAAGTTAAAAAGAGTTTGGTGAAATCGACGGCTGGACTTCCTTCATGTGTTGTTTGTACAAAGCCGCAAATCCCAACAATTTTTGGACAGACTCCACCTCCACCACATGATTTTTATCAACAATTGACATTAAAAAAAGGTAAAAAATGATCTCAGACCTTTTTCAGCTACAGATGATTCTTGATAATTTGACAATTCGCATAACAAATGTAAAATGTTCCAGTAAATGCCCCTGCAAACCAATGGTTTATTTACTCTTGTAAACAATGTGATGGTGTCTGCAGAATGGGACCTTCACAAATAAAAAATTGCAAGTTATAAAGCGAAGAATATTAGCACATCATTTATTGGATTATGCTGTTAACTAAACCCTTATTTTTTGTTTCAAGAATTACATAGCTTGAGTGTTAATATCGCCATAGAAACTGATTAAGTTCCAAACATACAAGGGGAAAGAAAATGTAAAATGACAAATAAAGCAAGAGATAATTTGTAGGATCAAGTGACACAAGCTTGCCACAAGACATCACATTTATACAGTACAATGATCATATTATTAATAGTTATAATAATACCAACTAGTTCTTATTTAGTGCATACAATAACCATATCAATGCCCTTAACATTAGTGCCCTGCAGCCCATTTCACAAAAACGCTAGGATGGGTTCAATGCGACCTACGTATTTGGATACAGAATTTAACTGGTCCAAAGTCCTATGATTACTCTCAAGTTAGGAAGAGTTTGGTGAAATTGACGGCTAGTCATTAGGCCACTAACATTCCTCATGCCGCCCGAGCGGACGTGCGCTCAGTAAACTTTTTCAAATACAATACAAACCTCTACCCACGCAGGTACCCATTTATACCCCCTGGGTGTGGAGATATCGAACCCACACTCTCATGACTTATAACCACCAGAACTTGAATTTGATGCTCTTAACCACTCGACCACAACACCCAGTTTGTTTCAAAAGACATAATTCATCACACTGGTCACTCGTCATATTCCCCTATGTTTGGTTTTAAGCTGAACACATTATAAGCAATATTATTTGACTTTTACACCCACTTGCAAAAGTCAGACTATGAATACTGATTTAATAAACTGCGCCAATAAAGTATCTAAACACTTACAAATGGTCAGATATATCGGAACCTGAAACAGTATGCCAAAAAATAATTATTCATTTCGAGTCACCGTTAATTTCTGCACATTTTGACACATCTTGTGTTGCGCTACGATGTTGTTTGGTGGATTTACGGGCACTTGAGTGGCTTAAGGTCGAATTTCAAAAGTTGCAAAAGCCCCTATTCAAGCTAAATCGTTGTATTGTGACAAGTAAGATCGGCGTTTCTTTTGCTCGCCTTTTATAAATGATGTTTTTATGGTCGCGTTTTGGATAAATTGGTTGCGATGAACATACTCACCAATAATTGTCAGTAACCAAGCAAAGGGGTCAAAGATGGGAGGCATACAACAATGGTAAGACAGGGAAAGGTGTTTCAAGATAACAGGAAAGATGGCTCAAACGACCAAACAGGAAAGAGGACGGATCGTTGGTTTGATAGAAGCCGGTACGTCGATGCGAGCTGCAGCTCATCAGGTAAAAACGTCACCAGCGACGGTCAGTAAATGGTGGAATCGCTACCAAGCTCAGGGAAATGTGGACGACCTGCCAAGGAGTGGCCGTCCGAGGGTGACTTCTGCAGCAGAAGAAGAAAGTGAACAAGTCCATCAAGCCTGACACCACTCCCGAGGGGTTTGCGACGCATCCTGATCAGGAAATGGCAGGGGATTGACCAGGGACAGATCAGAGGTCTCATTGAGAGTATGAGAAGACGACTCCTTGCCGTTCAGGACAATGATGGAGGACACACCAAGAATGGAGGACAGGATAACAGCAGTTTTAGAGTTAAAGATACGGCAATTAATTTCATGGTCATGTAAACGAAACGAGTTTGTGTCTTTTGTCTTGATTTTGTCTGAGTGTGATGCTTATGTGAGTTCCCTTTTGGAATTGGGGTGAATAGGGGCTTTTGCAACTTTTGAAATTCGACCTTAAGCCACTCAAGTGTCCATAAATCCACCAAACAACATCGTAGCGCAACACAAGATGTGTCAAAACGTGCAGAAATTAACAGTGAATAGAAACGAACAATTAAATTTGTGTATACTATTTCAGGTTCCGATAAATCTGACCATTTGTAAGTGTTTAGATACTTTATTGGCGCAGTTTATTTGACACTAGGCTGTTTCAATGCAGTAGGCCTATAAGCAAGCCAAATATCAACTACACCAACATACATTATTATAACACACAGATTATCTTTTATATACAAGGTCTATATAAAAATAAAGATTATGTTCAGTTGCCCCATAGTGTCATGCACTTCACAATTTAAAAACAATTATACTCATTTATCAAAGATGACTTTCCACCTTTCACGGTTATGTCCAACTGAAAGCAAAATTAGTTTCAGCTGTATGTAGAAATCTAAAAATGTCATTTAAGGAACTTGATTTTTAGAGATGGATCTATCCAAAAACACAAAGTAGGTGTGCAGTTAGCGACAGCTGCAATTTATTGATGCTTATCAAGCTCTTAAAGACACTGGACACTATTGGTTATTGTCAAAGACTAGTCGTCCTGAACATATGCATAAAATAACAAACCTGTGAAAATTTGAGCTCAATCGGTCGATGAAGTTGCGAGATAATAATGAAAGAAAAAAACACCCTTGAAACACGAAGTTGTGCGCTTTCAGATGCTTGATTTCGAGACCTCAAATTCTAAATCTGAGGTCTCAAAATCAAATTCGTGGACAATTGCTTCTTTCTCGAAAACTACATAACTTCAGAGGGAGCCGTTTCTCACAATGTTTTATACTATCAACTTCTCCCCATTACTCGTTACCACGAAAGGTTTTATGCTAATAATTATTTTGAGTAATTACCAATAGTGTCCACTGCCTTAAATCAACACATCCAGATGTGCTTAATTTCCAAATAATGTAGATTGGCAGGAAATGTATATGTACAATGTTGCTCTGTTGTTTGACAAATAAAGAAAATCAGAGCAAAAAGAAAATCAAGAGGTATTCGTGCTCATAATTATTGGCCGAACTCCTAAATATTGAAAGATAAAATTGTCTCAATAACTGGTCCTCGGAATCAACAGTCTCATATATTTTACTGCAATAATTATTATAATAATAATAGTGTCTTTATACAGTGCTTGTACCCGCACTCTGTGATGCTCAAGGCGCTTCCCGTTTTCCTGCAAGATATGTGTGGCTACGTTTGAAGTATGACACCAATTCCTTCTGCAACACCAAGTGCACTGGATTCTTTTACGAGAAGCAATCATAAGTGTCTTGCTTAAGGACGGGAGTGTCATGACTGGGACTCGAACCCACACGCTGCTGATCAGAAACACCAGAGCTCGAGTCCGGTGCTCGTATCCGCTCGTCCACAACACAACAAAATCAAAATATTTATGAATAGGTAAATAAAACTGAAAGTAAGAAAAGCTTTGATTAAAATAACATTGATATAATTCCTTTCAACAAGGATTTTTCTGTAGTTTTTAAGGGTTGTGCAGGTTACCTGCATATCATTGCATCAGCGCACAAAAAAAACGTTGTATCTCTGCACGTAATTGTAAAATGTATGTATCTTAAGATTTGCATTCTACTCTTATTCCTCAAAAAGAGTTACAATTTATTTACAGTTTCAAAGTTTCAAATATTGCATTTTTCATAAAACAAAGGGGGTGTAGTATTATTGAAAAATTACTAATTGAATGGGAAACTTGTTGACACATTAAAAACAGCTATAACTTGCTTCAACATTGGGGTTTAGGAGAACTCAGAACATGATAAAAATATTATGATATTCAAGCAGTTATTTTGATATCATATATTATTAGATTAAAAACAATAGGCATATTCAAGATCTTTTGTAAAAGAAAGTCAGTTACAACAGTCTTGTGTGTAATTACATAATCTTTTGTAAATTTCAATTAAAAATTGTTATAAAAAACAGTATGATTTGTCTTGTTTTTGGCACAACAGGTACACTGCAATATCAAATAAGAAAAAAAAAACAATTTATTATTATTGCAAAGGCAGTTTTGTAGAAAATCCATGATGTTTTGGATCCTCTATCTTTATAAATGGACAGTATTATTAATCTAAAAAGAAAGTCAGTTTGAAATAAACAAGTGGAAGTCTCACACTATGCTGACAGCTTTTACCTGTCATGGAATTGAATTAATAATAAAATCAATTTCTCTGGCAGTGAAATGCCTGAAAACACAATAGAATAATTGTTTTATGACATTACTTTTGGGATCAATATTTCCAAATTGCTCGCGAGTACAAGAATGTTGGTAATCGTCGAGTAATCTCATCGCCAAAGCATGGCTAGCAGGCTTTTTCTGGAACATATTTATGCATTTGATTAAAAAACTAGAATTTTATTAAAGGTGAGGGTAAAGGGCACCCTATGAGGAAATTGTAAATTTCAACTGGAGCATTTCAAGGGCACCAAGGCAATGACCAGGGGGCATGGAGGCATTCGTTGCCTCCATGAAGTATCAGGCCTGCAAATGCCTTCAACTTAAGCTCTGCTGCAAGTGTGTAACATTTGTTTACTTCAGGGTCTGAAGAACCACTTCAAGTATTCCCATTTTATGTATAAATTGTCAAGCAGTTCTCTCTAAGACTTCTTAATAGCCATGATACTATGTTCCATTAGTTCTTGCTAGCCTTGATTCGCAGTGTTGACAAAGATCCCTATTCAAGTTGAAATATGGCTTGACAGGAAATACTGTCCGCCAAAATAAAATCAGACATGAACAGAAAAGTTATCCTCTTCTAACAAATACAACCTTACACAGGGTGCATTCGACTAGCTTCCCTGTGTCGACCCCGCAGTGCTCACTCGAGTGAGCCCATGACAAGAGCTAATCCAACGATCACTCACCCTCTCGTGGTAACGTCATGCACCTGGGGCCAGCCCCAAGTGACCCACTCCACAAGCTAGGGCACTTGGGGCTGACCCGGGTGAACCCCTGGAATACTGTCAAAGCTATTTGAATGTAGCGGGGGCACACCGGGGTTGACCCAGGGAAGCTAAATGAACGCACCTAAAGATGTCCACCTTCTTGTCCGAGGTTGTAAGAAATTAACATCCCTCGGTTTTAGTATTACGGTTTTGAGCAGTTATCTGTAGGAGGAGATCCCATGCTCTCAATAATGGCTGTGAAAGCTACATATGTACCAAATATAAACCCAACAAATCCAAAGATAATGAAGAAGGTGTTTCTGAGCAGCCGTAGGATTTTGCCGTAATGAGAGTAACCTTTATCGTAGTACGCAAACTCTTGAAGAAGCGGTGGGAAGATGAGAGCCAGGGCGGAGGAACTGAAGGCACCAATAAATGCAATGAAGAGGGCTAGATGAGGGACTACCATAGCCAGGACCACTGAAAAACAGATCCACATATTTCAAGAAAGTTAGTATTTTAAAATAGTAAGGTTTGCAGTAATTCCAGCGTTACGGACATTACATTTCAGACAGCTTTCAGAAGTTCAAGAGCTCAGCAAACACATCTGCCAAATGTTTATCTAAAATCTTTCATGACCACAACATAGTAGTTTGAATGGACAGCATACACTGTGAATTTCAGTCTGTACCTCTCATTCATTTATTAGATATCACTCATTAATGCTGCTGTTACGGACATTACATTTTTTGGACAAGACATATTTGACTACCCTTTACTTTTTTACAAAAGTCTGTGAGTTTTGGGTTCCCATCAATGTATTTTTGGTACCAACTAGATAGTGTGTAAAAGATATACAGGTACATTTGACAGAATTGATCGCAGATTTGGTCTCTATCATGTCTATAGCACAAAACATGGCGTTACGGACCATTACTTTTGGAGCGTTTTGGACAATACACCGTTTTCTTTCAGTAGCAGAAAAAAGTATTGAAATGATGCAATTTCTTACTTTCTTCACTTAATCATAAAAAAATAGACCGTCTTCGTTGATTTTTAGTTGAAAACTAAGCTTATATACAAAGTTCACTTTTCACCTTGAAGTATAATTTTCTGTAGAATTGCTCAGTAACACCATGTAACATGTGTAATGATAATCACTAACTGAGTTGGGGTGGTTGTGAAAAGAACCGTGGGTTTCAAACTCGACAATTCAATCAGTATGTTCTGATAGTCTTCTGGAGAAAAAAAAAGTTTTGGTTTGACCCTAAACAGATGTATCGAATAGAACACTGCACACTTTGATAGTTCTGTTGGTATTTGAACCAATACCTTCCACATTCTCAACCTTGGCATTTCATACCAGCAATGAATATTGACAATATAATAAAGAATCAAGACTTGTGCAAAAGAAAAGAGCGCCTAAGCCTTACTTAACATAAAACAAGCCATTCATGTGAATTGCTTGACAGAAAATCATTTGTCAATTTAAATACTACAATCCAAAATGCTTGGGGCCACCCATTCCCAACGTTATTCCTCAAACAATGCATACTCAGGCCCGGTTGTAAATATTGCAAATATTTTTTAGTTGTTTTATTTGGCACTCTGATATCCTAGAAACTCACTCGTTAATATCACCAGTAAAGTTCTGAAGAGCATCTCTCCAAAGAAGTGATATCGTTCTGAAGTCCTCTCCATGATGAATGGCCACAGTATCGTCATGGGAACATAAAACTGTATACCATAGGAAACAAAGATGGCTGCCACAAGAATGATTCTCACTGCCAGGTAAATACTGTGACAAAAACAAAACAACAGAATTTAATTATTATCAATAGTTATCCCAAATGACATGTAGAGTCTAATAATTTTGATTTAATATTATGTGGTGTCTAATTGGTCTTGTTATACGACAGGAACAAATTGTGAGGGTTTATTGGTCGAGAACCAATCAGGAGATGTGATACAAAGGCTCTTGTTATACCTCGGTAACATACTGTGAAGTTTGATTGGTCGATACAAAGGCTCTTGTTACACCTCGGTAACAGACTGTGAAGTTTGATTGGTCGATACAAAGGCTCTTGTTACACCTCAGTAACATACCGTGAAGTTTGATTGGTCGATACAAAGGCTCTTGTTATACCTCGGTAACATACTGTGAAGTTTGATTGGTCGATACAAAGGCTCTTGTTACACCTCGGTAACATACTGTGAAGTTTGATTGGTCGATACAAAGGCTCTTGTTATACCTCAGTAACATACCGTGAAGTTTGATTGGTCGATACAAAGGCTCTTGTTATACCTCGGTAACATACTGTGAAGTTTGATTGGTCGATACAAAGGCTCTTGTATATACCTCAGTAACATACTGTGAAGTTTGATTGGTCGATACAAAGGCTCTTGTTATACCTCGGTAACATACTGTGAAGTTTGATTGGTCGATACAAAGGCTCTTGTTACACCTCAGTAACATACTGTGAAGTTTGATTGGTCGATACAAAGGCTCTTGTATATACCTCGGTAACAAACTGTGAAGTTTGATTGGTCGATACAAAGGCTCTTGTTATACCTCGGTAACAAACTGTGAAGTTTGATTGGTCGATACAAAGGCTCTTGTTACACCTCAGTAACATACTGTGAAGTTTGATTGGTCGATACAAAGGCTCTTGTTATACCTCGGTAACATACTGTGAAGTTTGATTGGTCGATACAAAGGCTCCTGTTATACCTCGGTAACAAACTGTGAAGTGTGATTGGTCGATACAAAGGCTCTTGTTACACCTCGATAACATACAGTGAAGTTTGATTGGCCGAGAACCAATCACGTGCCGTGCAACAAATACGCATGTATCACGGCTGCACAGCGCGGGGTAATGTGAGCGATGTAAACCGGTGTACGTCACCTTGATCGTTCCCAGCGTTGATCAATTTCCAGCACTTAGTACGAAACGGCCGCGGGTTCGAGGGAATAGTGAAGAATTGTTTCTTGTTTGAACAACTGTATAACTGTTTGTCTGCTATTAAAGTTTGCATACTCGTCGTAATTAATGTTTGAAGATGACAACAGAACTTTGAGAAGAGGAATAATCATGTTACTAAGGTATAACAAAACAATTGTTGCACGATGTGATTTGGGTCCATGGGTTTTGTACACTTTCGAAGGTAAATGGCACCCTCGGCATCGCCTCGGGTTCCATTTGCCCCCTCAGGTGTACAAAACACCATGGATCCTGTCACAGCGTACAAAACACCATGGATCCTGTCACAGCGTACAAAACACCATGGATCCTGTCACAGCGTACAAAACACCATGGATCCTGTCACAGCGTACAAAACACCATGGATCCTGTCACAGCGTACAAAACACCATGGATCCTGTCACAGCGTACAAAACACCATGGATCCTGTCACAGCGTACAAAACACCATGGATCCTGTCACAGCGTACAAAACACCATGGATCCTGTCGCAGCGTACAAAACACCATGGATCCTGTCACAGCGTACAAAACACCATGGATCCTGTCGCAGCGTACAAAACACCATGGATCCTGTCACATATACAAAACACCATGGATCCTGTCGCAGCGTACAAAACACCATGGATCCTGTCACAGCGTACAAAACACCATGGATCCTGTCGCAGCGTACAAAACACCATGGATCCTGTCACAGCGTACAAAACACCATGGATCCCGTCACAGCGTACAAAACACCATGGATCCTGTCACAAAAGTTTGCTTAGCATGAAACTTTTGCCTTGATAAAAACAGGATTACCAACCAAATTTTCACGGGATTTTCAGGATAAGCAAATAACAGCTGAATTACAGTAACAAGCAATAAGCAACAAATGGAAGTTTGGTTGGTAATCCTGGTTGGTAATCCTGGTTTTATCAAGCAAATTTTTGTGCTTAGCAGCGCTATGAAATTGGGCCCTGGTGTACATTACCTTGATCGTTTCCACCGACTTCCAGCAATTTGTATAAGACTTCGATATTATTATTGTTATAATAAGAGTGCGATGCACTTATCCATGCATATGTTTGATAAGAAGTATCAACTCACCCTGTAATCGGAATATTTAATGTGATTGTATCTTCCACTTTGTCTCCAAAGCAAAGGTATCCCAGAGTGCCCATGGAGATATAGAGTATAACAACGATCAACATCCCACCAAGAAGCACTCGGGTGAAATTCTGTGGATTCTTCATCTTATTCTCCAATGGTAATACCTAGGATCAAACCAAATGTTTTCAGTCAAATACTGAAACTTCATTTTTTACTTAAAAGAACATAACAGAATTAGTAAAAATAATAAAAAATATCACAGATTTACATCAAACTTACACGGTCTAATGGTGATGATAGTAGAAGACATCCCTTGAAATATTTCTGCCTGAAATGTCATATTTTATGACAAATAAACAATCTATTTTCGCGTTTTATTATGTTTTGTTTTGAATCGACGACATGCAAAATGTGTAATCTGTTTTTCACTATTTTCTCTTGACCCAAATGGCTGATCGATCTCAAACTTCTACAGGTTTGTCAGTTTACGTATATGGTGGATTACATAAAGTGCTTACACTGCTAGCAACTGTTTAGTTAGCAAAACCAATTCTGTAATGTTCCTTTAAACCTAACAGTGTTCAACACAAGTAGGATTTAAAACTTTACATGGTGGAAGTAAAACTAAGAGAGGTTTGCGGTAACACCATGTGAATATCTCCTTTGAGTAGTGTTGGTTCTGCAAAGAACCGGTGGTTGACAACTCAACATTTCGATCAGTATGCGTTTTTGTCTATACTGTATGAATCATGGCCAGTTTTAATTTCCCCAGCGTGGGATAATAAAGTTCTTATCTTATCTTATGTATGTTCTGATCAATATGCTCTTCTCCTGAAGACGATCAGAGCATACTAATCGAAACGTTGAGTCATTAACCACCGGTTCTTTTCGAACACTACTCAAAAAGAGATATTCACATTGTGTTATTGCTGGAATTGCTGGATTGTGGTACTTCAAGCTTATCGATTTTGGGCCAACTATAATAGAAATGAAAAAAAAAAAAAAGTAACTTCTACTCTAGATTTAGTTGAGTACAGTAGTTGAACCAATTAAGTAATATATAGCACAGTGTTGCATATTACATTTCGATCAGTATGCTCTCGTCAAGTCTAGTCAACCTTCCGCGTTTTCATTGTAGTGTCACTGGTTCCCCTCTGTGCATTACACATGTTAGCATGGAACAGGCTATCAGGACCAGTGCAGAATCCAATGGTCCTGAGGCGGGTTCCAAATGGTTGACCACAATAGTCGACCAATGGTTGACTAGCCAAGGTTCAAGTAAAAACAGTCGACCTTTAGTTAACCACAAAGCGCAGTCGAACTTGCTCTTAAAGGGACACGTTGGCTTGGATTGGGCAAGTTGGTCTTTGAAAAGCGATTGAAAACGTTTGTTTTAAAATGCATAGAGGATGTTTTAAAAGTTAAATACAACTAACACGGCACGCCATTTTGAATCCAATTTTTGACTCCACAAAATGGCCGACCTTGTTAGTTCGCAAAATAAAAGGTAAACAATGCAATTTCGAGGTACAGATTATCATATTCTACTTTTAAATCACCCTTCTCACCATGCATTTCATAACAACTGGTTTCAAACACTTTTCATAGACCAACTCACCCGATCCAAGGCAACTTGTCCCTTAAACTCAGCTTTGTACAATTGTCCGTCTGTCCTCTCATTATTAATTGTTCGCTTTACTTACAACTCCTATTCCTTCATAGGAATATATGGCAGTGCCGAAGAAAATGAAGAACCCATTAAGATTGCCAACCAGCGGTCGTGTGTCAGGATTAATGGCAGCTGGTATATGACTCACCAGGTACTGTAGAAATAAAAACAATTTAAATTCAACATGATAATACAAAAGTGCTTAAATGAACATGTTGCCTTGAATCGGACGAGTTGATCTTTGAAAGTGTTTGACACCAATCGTTATCAAATGCATATGGTTAGAAAGATATGTTAAAAGAAGAATATAATGATCCACACAAGGAACACTCAAAATTGCACGGTTTTCCTCTTTCGTCGTGCATTAACACGATCAGCCATTTTATGGAGGCAACATTTCACAAAATGGCCGACCATGTTTCTTCGCGACGTAAAAGGAAAGCCGTGTAATTTCAAGACATGATTGTGAGGATCAAACACTTTTCAAAGACCAACTAGACCGATCTAAGGCAAAGTAATCCTTTAATGACATTGTTTTATTACGATCCAATTACTTTGATGACGACGCTTCAACTTAAAATACTAAAATCAATGAGAGTCAAACTTAACATTTAATAACATGCAAGTATACTAATGGCTTCTGAGAGAGTACATTATTTGTGCCTAGGGAAAATAAACGCTCCGGGGATCACCTCAAAAGTTATAATTAACACACCTCTTGCTTGTTCTGTAATCTGGTTGGCTGAAACACGGTCAAGTGGGATGAACTGATATAGTCTAGTGATCGCGCGCGCGTTTAGCGGGAATAGTGCCCGCCGGGCACTAGTCTTTGAAAATAGTGCCTGGTTACAGCGCCCTCTCTTGACGTGAACCGTAACTACAAAACTTCCTTTCTTTTCCCGATTTCTGTTCTTATTTCACATTTAAGACCGAGGTGTGTTATAAAACACATATTGAATGGCAATGAGGTAACTTGTGTTCGCTATTCCTCCGAGGAGTGACCAGAAGAGCGACTTATCTCCCGAGGTCGAAGGCTGAGGGAAATAGGCCCCTCTTCTGGTCACTCACAGGCCCGAGGGGGAATAGACGTACACTAGTTACCGAATTATGCCAGTCAATATGTGTATACCATAGCACTGGAAGCAGTCAATATTTGTATAATATTCTCACCTCATAAATAATGAGTATTCCCACAATGGTAAGAACATTAGCAAGAGTAGAGAAGGGAGCTAAATCATCCAGGTTCCTGATGTAGCAGTAGATGAGAACCAAAGGCAGTAACATCAACAGAAAGATTTGCAAGGATGGAACACTCGCTCCATAATAAGTACAATAAATCTAGGATCAAAGAGAATAAACAATATTACTATTTGCTTGTGACATGCTTGATTCGTACCTGTATATATTTTTTTTAGCAGTTTTGGAATGAATGAAAACAAATTGACTAGAGCAGGACTTGACCTATGACCTGTGGATTAACATGTCAGTGCTCACCCAACTGTGATATGTAGCTTATAATCACAAAGTATTCTTTGAAGCTTTGCATGGTGTAGATAATTAGGAAGAAACTATAAATAAGTAGGAAACTTGCGGATACAACCATGTGTAAATCTCTTTTATGGGAGTGCTGGCTCTGCAAAGAGTCAGTGTGGTCTCTTTTCTATTTTCACTAGTTTATGATACACACCATGCACACAGAGAATGTAAAAGCTGACTATCCATGTATAGTTTCAAACATACCTTGATTCAGTTTCAGTAAAATTAATTTAAAAAGTCGGAGCTTAAAGTCAGGGTAGGGTTTTCACAATCATAAGGACGGATTTGCGGCAAAAGTCAGAAAAAATCTCAGCCTTAAGAATCAAAGGGCAGCAGCTTGTTTCAAGGCGTGGAAACTATTTTACGGTCTATGGCTTTTTTAAACAGCTCTTTGAGGGTGTCATGGCCGAGTGGACAAGTTACGCTGTGGGTTTGAATCCCGGTCGTGACACTTGAGCAAAATATTTTGCCCATAATTGCTTCTCTTCACCCAGGGGTATACATGGGTACATTTTGTACCTACCAGGGTAGAGGTAGATATTGTGTTTGCAAAAAGCCTTCTGAGCGCTACAATTGCTCATAACAGGTTGTATACTTCCCAGGGAGCTGAGAAAGATAAAGGAATGTTATTGGCCCTATGACCAGGGCACAGATGTAAAGTGCATTGATACGATTATTGTGAAATTCGCTTTATAAGAACTGGTTATTATTTTGATTACCTGTCTGATGTTGTCTGCCATGAAGAGGAAATAGACACAGCAGAAACCCAGCTGAGTGAAGATTAAAAACCCATTCACAACATAGCTGCAAAACAAAAATGTCAATAATAATAAACGTGTTAACAGTGCGAAGTATTTCTAAATTATGGTCTGGGCCAAGTTTCAAATTTCAAAGAGCAGCTACATGTATAAAAAAGCTTTACAATTTGAAAAGCAACAAGCAACAAATAAAAACAATATCATGTGACTTAGTACAAACAACCGAGGACCAATTTCATAGCGCTGCTTACTGCACAATTCTCGTTACATAGCGCTGCTAACCGTAAGCACAAGAAAAGGCATGCTAACCTTCCGGTGACTGCACGAAAATGAAGTACATTCAATACAAATCCATGGTGAACGTGCAAAATGGCCGCCAAACTTTCTTGCTAAACTGTGAAACACATTTACACAGTAACAAATTTGTCTGCTACAGTAAGCACAAAATTTGCTTCCAGTTAACCCAGTAGAAGAGGTTATCATTTTCAATTTCATTATGAATTGACATTTGACATTTCCTTCTGTACAAATCTGTCAAGGGAACAGTCTGGTCCATTTTATGCATCAGTGCTTTTACTATTACTGGGTACAAGGAGCCAGACAAAGAAGGATACTTACTTTCCAATACGACATCTTTCTCGTAACCAAGCGATGGGACCATGTTTAAGGGACTGCTCAGCAACCTCTCCATAATCTAAAGTTACTCGATTTGTTCTAAGACAGAAAATGACCAACACATCACAATTAATTGAAATCTGGTACAATAAATTAAATTCAAAGTTTTACCCTACATCAGTTTTATAGTAGGCGGAGACGGCCTCAAAACTTTCCAAAATTTTAAAACAATTTTCATTAACCTAAAAAATATACTGTTGTACTGGCTAACATTTTTGATTGATGAGTAGTTTTCTATAGTTCAAAACTGGCTAACATTTTTGATTGATGAGTAGTTTTCTATAGTTCAAAACTGGCTAACATTTTTGATTGATGAGTAGTTTTCTATAGTTCAAAACTGGCTAACTGATGTTTAAAAGGTTTTGAGACCTTTAGTATAATCACATTTTTGGCCATGACAAGAATCCCTACTCACTGTGAATGAAGATATTGACCCCTTGCACGCGCGTCACATGCGGCGACTGATGCCACGCTCACCATGTTGTTGGGCAGTTAGGTTTACGTGTATTTACGCCGTGTCACCTAAAATGCTCACCATGTTGTTGGGCAGTTAGGTTTACGTGTATTTACGCCGTGTCACCTAAAATGCGCACTTCACTGCATAATGCACAGCATACTCTATGCATAGAGTTATATATGAAAACTCAGTGAAATTGCCCACCAATATGGCGCATTCAAGATTTTTCTGATGATGTCGTCAGGTGAAATGGGTCAATATGTAATATAATTAATTACCTGTAAAAGTTTTAGCCTCATTAATGGTGAAGTGGTTGAGAAAAAAAAACTGAAAATCACACAGCAATGTGCGTTTACCTCATTCAAAATGCCAAACATAAAGTAACTTATAATAATATCAAAGTCCTATACAGCGCATGTACATGTATCTACCAACAAGGTACTCAAGGTGCTGAGTAAATATATTTAATACAGAAAGAGAGGTCATCAAAAGTTTTGAATTCTGAGACCCAATCATTTTGTCAATGTAACTGATCATTCTAGAAAAAGGAAATCTAAAGGTTTATATTTGTACCAATAATATGTACTTTACCTTTCACATAGATCATGGCATGTTTGGACCATAATGTTCATGCATGTTAGAGCTATAACTCCCATGAAGGCTAAACCAACAGATCCAAGCTGGGGACAAATAACACACAACACTAATTAAGTTGACATCATAAAGGAAATAAGTAGGATTTGGCACTTTGCATGGTGGAAATACGATATAGAAAGGTTTGCGGTAACACCATGTAATGAAAATCTCTAAATAAGCACTTTCTCTTTAGAATCTTGTTCATGGTATTTGAGGCAATAATATGGTTTGCGGTAACACCATGTTTGTATCCACTTGCTAGATAATGTTCTTTTGAGAACCTGTCTTGGTTTATATTCTACTACCGCGGAGTATATTTTCCGAATTTGGGAGTATATTTTCCGAATTTGGGAGACTTCTCAGTTGTGGTAAAGAACTGTCTTGCTTTTTAACTAAGTACTTGGGTAGAAGGTAGAAGGTAGACTAAATTGGCTTTGGTGGATCGAGGGGACTTCTCATTATTAGCTTCACTACCCTGGAGTGAGTTCTAATTGGTCTCAACATTTTGCGTCTACATTTTGCGACTACATGTAACTACATGTAACTACATGTAGCTTGCTCTAGTCCTTGTCAGGAGTCTTGTCACATTACATTAACCAATTCCCAGCAAATCCCTGAGGAATGTTAACCCCATTGCATGCTCCTAATCAATGTTTCAAACTTGACGCTACATGTATTTTGCTGGAAAATTTAACAAAGTTTAAAAACTGGTGGTTATCTCCAGCCTTGATTGGACCCTACCCCAAGCTGAGTACATTACAGTACCATGTTTTTCCCAGGTAAATGTCGTGGTTACAAGGCGCCGTATTTTTGACCGCATTAGGGCGCTCTCAATGGTATTTTTATCAATTCCGCTGGTATACATGATTCGTCCCGCACAGTTTTAAAAGGCGTTCTGTCACTTTTGTTGCGCCATAGTTTTAAGTTGCTTTAGAGGTGGGTTGTAACGGCTCCTTTAAAGGGAAGGTACACATTTGGTAGTTACTCAAAACAAATATTAACTTAAAAACTGACTTGGTAACGAGCATTGGGGAGCTGTTGGTAGTATAAAACATTGTTGGAAACGACTCCCTCTGAAGTAACGTAGTTTTTGAGAAAGAGGTAATTTCTCACTAAAATAATAAAAGACTTCTAGCTAGAAGTCTTTTATTCCTATCTGAAAGCACACAAATTCGTTGAACAAGGGTGTTTTTTCTTGCATCATTGTCTCGCAACTCCGATGACCAATTGAGCTCAAATTTTCACAGGCTTGTTATTTTATGCTTATGATGGGATACACCAAGTGAAGACACTGGTCTTTGACAACTACCAAATGTGTACCTTCCCTTTAAAGGTCTTATTGTCTGTGATGGATATGATGTCTGTGATGGTTATGTCTTTAATAACTATTTGGGTATGAATGAATATACCCATGGAAGTGATACAAGTATGTCTGAGAGCGCCCTCACAGGGTAAAAAAGGCACCGCATTTAAGTGTCAAATGGTCTTTTAAATTTCCCTTGAGCGAAAGGGTTTAATGTTTATCCACCAAAAGGCAGATTTGGAGTGACTATCATCTGGTTAGTCAATACAGAACAGATCTATTTTAGAGTAATAAGTGAATTCCTTTACTTACCACTAACCCTGCTTTACTAACGGCATATGGAAGACCAAGTAAACCTGTTCCTATGTTCCCTTTTAGAAGATGCATCAGCGTCTGCATATCACTGTTCAAAATTTGTAAAAAATAATTTTTTTATATTAAAAAAGACAAAAGAACATAACAAATGAAATAGCAGTGCAACATTTGAAACAAAGACATACAAAAAAAGGCATTGTTGTCTTGAAACAGGTCACCATTTGAAATAGATTTGGGGGTTACTTTCCCTTTTTTCAAACAGGATATTGAGTGAAATGCTAATTACTGTTTATTTAAACAAATATGTAGAAAGCGAGTTTGAAGCTTCTTAGTTCTGGTTCTGCGTACATTGAAGACGCTCCTGAAAGCTCACCTGTTTCAGGAAACGTTTCTCCTGTTAGTGCCCATACATCAGCGCCTTAGAGCGAACTTTTGATTTTGGCACTTAATAAGTTTCTTTTGATTGATTGATTGATTGATCGATTGACAGATTATTCTTGTTCAATAGGCCACTCTGACATTATCATGTGACTACCAGACCTGATACTTCATACAGTAGAGGCAACGAAGGCGATTGCCCTTATGAGCCCTTGCCATTGACATGGTGCCCTTGAAATGCTCCAGTAGAAATTTACAATTTCCTCATATATACATGTAGGGTGCCCTTTATCAAGGGAAAGAGCCTTGGTGCCCTTGCCCTTTCCAAAACGAAGTAGACAGGTCTATGCATTAAAACTATTATTGTAAAATGCACTGTACTAGTTATTATTATTATTAATAGTACGCTTGGATTGGGGAAACAAGTCACCCTTTGAAATGAATTTTGTTGGTTTTTTCCTTAGTGTTAATATTGTTAACAAACATAATGGAAAGAGAGTTTGAAGATTTTGAAGTTCTGGGAGACAGTTTATTCTAGGAAAGTTCAAACAGGCTAGCTATGAGCTAACCGATCTGACATTATCAACTTACGTGGTAGCATGCTCAGTAGCTAATCTAGACTCTGTTGATAGTGTATAACTCCGATGAGATCCCTCCAGCCCAACGACGGCCACTTTATCTACATCTGTGAGGTTCCCAAGGGATTGTTCTGTGGGTCCTGCAGTAGGCTGAGACTGCCTTATTAGAGGCTCCTGTTCCGACATATCGTCGTCGAAGAGATATCTTACATTGGTCATGGTACACTGTTAAAACTAGGGATAAAGAAAGACAAAATAATCAAGGGTCAAAGTTTTGTTTGATAAAAATGACGCACAGTTGAGTTTATTTTCTTTTATAGAATAGTAGTTTACACCGACCGACATCATATGATATTTGTTTTGTTATCACCTCAAGTGACCTTTTTGGCAATTGGAGTAAATGTATGCAGCAATGAGTTTATAATACAATTTAAATAATGAGATGGAAATTGTGATTCAAATTATAAAAAGACATGAATTATCTTATATTTGTGTGACATGTACACTAGGGATGACAGCAAAGTGAATGTCTGGAGTAAAATACAAATACTACGGAAACATGTTGAGTAAACAAATACTACGGAAACATGTTGAGTAAACAAATACTTTTTTATTTTATTTGTATGACAAACATCACTGGATACATTTTGACTGTACATTAGAGCCTATATTGCACAGCAAGAGTGTCCAGCGTAGGCTGGCATTTACAAAGAATAAAAAAAAACTTCAAAACGTCAAAAACTTTTATACATTACATTATATGCAATCATCATTTTTAACGTAACATCGTTGTCTATTGTCATTCACAAGAACAATAGCTTTACAGGCATGTGATCATTTTGCCAACCAGTATGATCATCCCAGCATGAATCCAGGATGCTTACTTGCCATGGGATATTACTGATCATCTCATCCACACGTTGCCAAACCAAATCATAGGTTTCTTCATTTCCTCCTTAAAACCAAAAAGGAAGTTGCTTGGACAGACCATAGAATATATAGACTAAAACAGACTACCAATAGAGGGGGGAATAGAATTGGACTAGCAATAGTTGGCACTGACACTGGACTAAGTAGATTTAGGACTAACACTGTAGTTACGCTAAAAGTAGGAGTGGGGCCTAATATTGGAGTAATATTTGGGGATTAGGCCAAATAAAAAACAATCCAGTTGATCGTCCCCTCCCTCATTCTTTTTTTGAGGTCGCGTCCTTTTTTGTTTTATTTAATTTACATTTTTGTTTTCAAAAACACCAATTTTCTGTGTATTTTCTTTTATTAAACTTACTCTTGAATTTTTTAAAAACTTGTAACTACAAAGTAAGTTGTGACTTTAAACTAAATGCTTGGCAGCCACCTTTGAAATAAATAAAAATAATTTCTTTTTTAAAGATCTCATCCTCCTCTATTTTGAAAAAAACCCGTACAATAAGCGGTCAACTGGCATATTTTTACTTGGCCTCAGAGTACCATTATTGGACTAACATTAAGTATCCATTAGTGAACATGGTCAACAAAAACTGATATTTATATATGCATTACTCGTGTACAATACAATTTGTCTAAAAGTACATAACAGGCCTCTAAAAACACATTTTGTTTTAACTTTAGGCCTATAATGACTATTTGTTAATAATATCAAAAAAGTTTGTAAAGCTTTAATATAATATCAAGGGCTGAAAACCACAACTAGTAACATGGAAGGCTTTTTTAACTGTCTTATTAAACCTTTCAAAACAAAACAAAAACAGCCAGAATCCAATAAAAACTACATGCACTCCTATTGGCCTGCATGACTCATTCTTTTGGCATCCACAGTGTCACCAGTCACTGTCAGAAACTTACTGCTATACAAAACTCAATTTATTTGTATTTAGCATAGAATGGCATGTGTCACTAACATAAAATTACAATTGTATAGAGTTCACAGGTTACACAGATATTATCATGTTACAGATCGGCATGGTAGTCCCTGCTCATTGGATAGATATGACCACACCTTATCATTCAACAGGGCAAAACAATGCAATCATGTGGTACCCAGGTCAAGGTCTGTCAATATATCCATGTCAAATGTATTAATGTGTTACTTTCAGCACTTGTATGATTGTTTGTTTATTTCCAAATATCACAATACATTTAATAACAAAACTATGCATTAGGTACATCTGGGTGAATTAAGTTGAGGAAACTTATTAAGGAAAAACCTAGGAGCAAATGGACAATGAGTTTATACGTGCGCGCGCACCTGTTACATATATACCTTCAAAACTGTATTAATCTTATAGAATGGTTTGCGGTAACACTATGTATTGATAATCTCTAAATGAGTTGGGGTGTTTCTGAAAAGAGTTATTGGTTTCAACTCAACCTTACGATCAGTATGCTCGTCTTCTTCTTTTTACGCCCCAAAAGTCCTTGAAAGAATTTGGAAGTTACACAAAACAAAACAAGTTCAAGACACATTTTTTCTTTGACCAAATACATACCGGTAGGCCCTGTATGCACTGTACCATCAAGTAAAAATCGTACCTTTTCAAAACTTTAGTTATCTTGCTAAATACATGTAGCTATAGTTTTTTTTAGGTTTTTTGTTTAGATTAATTAATTATTTAGTATTTGATTTTTCTATGAAGATGTGGTGAATCTTAGAAAGAATCTAACAAGGTTTTTCCCAAAATCAATTTTAAAAACTTCCATTTGTTTTTCCAAAGTATCAGGTATTAAAGCAGTTAGATAAAAAAGTACACAGCGTTGTTTTTTGTTTTACAAGTTGTGGCTGTTAAATAACTATATTACTGTTTATGTGTATTTGTATGGCTTCAGTCTCAACCATATTGGTCCCATAACATTTATAAACACATACACGTGGACCTTTTAGACCTTTTAGAGCTTGTTTAGTTGTATGTACAGCTTGAGTATGCTGCACACAGGTTGCTTGACTAACCAGCATGATCGGCTTACGAGATGGCGTGTATCGAGTTAGCGTGTGTACCGAGTTGGTGTGTGTACAACTAGCAGCCTAAAAGTTGGTATGTCTCTGGTAAACTAAAATAGGTGAATCCTTCTTAGTTACAATAATTGTAACGCTCCGGCGAGCGAGGAACGGTACGGCCCTTGTCCCTGCCTCTTACACCATCCATGGGCATACCTTGGAGGCTGTCAACTCCGCTAAATACCTGGGAGTCCACCTTGATCCGAAGCTAAGCTTCAACACCCGTGTTGACAACATCTCAAAAAGAGCCACTAGCAGCAAGGTCTTCTTCTCCCGCAATCTGAGCCACAGCAGCCAGAGAATCAAAGCAATCTCTACACCACCTTTATTTGACCAGCAGTCGAATTTGAGCAACTTCATGGGATCCCCACACGCACATAACATCAAGAAGCTAGAGCAAGTCCAACGAAGCTAAGCTTGATTCGTCATGGGAGATTATAGAAGAACGAGCAGTGTTACCGCTATGCTAGATCACCTCGAATGGCCCTCTCTTCAGGAACGTCGTTACCAAAGCCGCCTTCAAATGATGTACAAAATAAGATTCAACTTGGTCGACATCCCTTGAAACACCCTTCTCACACACTCAACCATGTCAACCACATCAACAAGAGGTCATGGCTCTCGTTTCACAATCCCCCATACCAGCTCTTCAGTCTACGCCAGCTCCTTCTTCCCACGCACCATCCGGGACTGGAACAACCTCCCAGTTGATCCTGCGGCATACCCGTCCCTTGACGCTTTCAAACTGGCGTTAAGGGACCCCCGGCTGAAGTAAACCTCATCTCCAGCTTTTTACTCGCACCTGTACATAATTCTATCTGCACCTGACACAAATTCCTGTTGCCTAAGTCAACACATGCGCTCACACCCAGTGCGTACATCTTCAACCATTTGAAGGCTGCACTTTATAAGGAAGAAGAAGAAGAGCGTTATAATTATTGCAACTAAATCCATCCTACATGTCCTACGTACATGTATACAGGGTATACATACTGTAGGCTCCCCAGAAGTGTTGGTGTACACGTCTTTGTTAAGTTGTGTATCCTTGTGTACCCTATATTCACGCACTGAAGACTTGAGAGAGAATTTTAGTTTAATTAACAGAACCAAGAACAACTTTGAGCTTTATTTTTATTTGTCCGATGTCATAGCCCACCTAAGAGGAGATCTTCAAGCCCGTACAACGCCATCAAAGCACAACAGAGGTCGTCGAATGCAAACAACCTCAATTTGTCGGCATTTGTTTTACGTCACATAAATTCACGCACTTGTTTTGAAACCTCAATACGGGGACCCTTTCTATGCCGCCTATTCTTCTAAACACTTGTAATTGAAGTAGTGAAGTATGGCAGACAACCGGTCCTACTAAAAGCCGACAACAAGTGCATGATGCCCGCCCTCTATTGCTAAATCTGACTTACCTGCATCATAATGGTCTGGTCCAAACACGATTTTAAGCCAAGATGGCGTCCGACCGTTTTCCGTGAGAGTTAAGGTTTTTTTCTGGTAAAAAATTCACACTTTTCGTGAAGTTTTTCCATTGAATTTATGTTTATATTACAGAACACACATACTTCTAATATATCTATGGTTTATTGACAATTTTTGAGGTATTTAAAACTTGTTGGCGGCTTTTAGTAGGACCCCAGACAACAAACGCAAAGAACTTTCAGTGTGTTTTAAGTGTTTTTATCAACCATTTTAGCTAGTCATATTTTGTGTTTAGTCTAAAGGTAAGATTTTTTACTAAAATTATCGATTTTCTAAAATATCAACCAGAAAGGCTACGATTTGTCCCATCTTTGCAGGAGATTGGAG
>NC_047069.1:4007343-4114871 GCF_902459465.1 Asterias rubens | reverse complement strand
ATAGGCCACTCTGACATTATCATGTGACTACCAGACCTGATACTTCATACAGTAGAGGCAACGAAGGCGATTGCCCTTATGAGCCCTTGCCATTGACATGGTGCCCTTGAAATGCTCCAGTAGAAATTTACAATTTCCTCATATATACATGTAGGGTGCCCTTTATCAAGGGAAAGAGCCTTGGTGCCCTTGCCCTTTCCAAAACGAAGTAGACAGGTCTATGCATTAAAACTATTATTGTAAAATGCACTGTACTAGTTATTATTATTATTAATAGTACGCTTGGATTGGGGAAACAAGTCACCCTTTGAAATGAATTTTGTTGGTTTTTTCCTTAGTGTTAATATTGTTAACAAACATAATGGAAAGAGAGTTTGAAGATTTTGAAGTTCTGGGAGACAGTTTATTCTAGGAAAGTTCAAACAGGCTAGCTATGAGCTAACCGATCTGACATTATCAACTTACGTGGTAGCATGCTCAGTAGCTAATCTAGACTCTGTTGATAGTGTATAACTCCGATGAGATCCCTCCAGCCCAACGACGGCCACTTTATCTACATCTGTGAGGTTCCCAAGGGATTGTTCTGTGGGTCCTGCAGTAGGCTGAGACTGCCTTATTAGAGGCTCCTGTTCCGACATATCGTCGTCGAAGAGATATCTTACATTGGTCATGGTACACTGTTAAAACTAGGGATAAAGAAAGACAAAATAATCAAGGGTCAAAGTTTTGTTTGATAAAATGACGCACAGTTGAGTTTATTTTCTTTTATAGAATAGTAGTTTACACCGACCGACATCATATGATATTTGTTTTGTTATCACCTCAAGTGACCTTTTTGGCAATTGGAGTAAATGTATGCAGCAATGAGTTTATAATACAATTTAAATAATGAGATGGAAATTGTGATTCAAATTATAAAAAGACATGAATTATCTTATATTTGTGTGACATGTACACTAGGGATGACAGCAAAGTGAATGTCTGGAGTAAAATACAAATACTACGGAAACATGTTGAGTAAACAAATACTACGGAAACATGTTGAGTAAACAAATACTTTTTTATTTTATTTGTATGACAAACATCACTGGATACATTTTGACTGTACATTAGAGCCTATATTGCACAGCAAGAGTGTCCAGCGTAGGCTGGCATTTACAAAGAATAAAAAAAAACTTCAAAACGTCAAAAACTTTTATACATTACATTATATGCAATCATCATTTTTAACGTAACATCGTTGTCTATTGTCATTCACAAGAACAATAGCTTTACAGGCATGTGATCATTTTGCCAACCAGTATGATCATCCCAGCATGAATCCAGGATGCTTACTTGCCATGGGATATTACTGATCATCTCATCCACACGTTGCCAAACCAAATCATAGGTTTCTTCATTTCCTCCTTAAAACCAAAAAGGAAGTTGCTTGGACAGACCATAGAATATATAGACTAAAACAGACTACCAATAGAGGGGGGAATAGAATTGGACTAGCAATAGTTGGCACTGACACTGGACTAAGTAGATTTAGGACTAACACTGTAGTTACGCTAAAAGTAGGAGTGGGGCCTAATATTGGAGTAATATTTGGGGATTAGGCCAAATAAAAAACAATCCAGTTGATCGTCCCCTCCCTCATTCTTTTTTGAGGTCGCGTCCTTTTTTGTTTTATTTAATTTACATTTTTGTTTTCAAAAACACCAATTTTCTGTGTATTTTCTTTTATTAAACTTACTCTTGAATTTTTTAAAAACTTGTAACTACAAAGTAAGTTGTGACTTTAAACTAAATGCTTGGCAGCCACCTTTGAAATAAATAAAAATAATTTCTTTTTTAAAGATCTCATCCTCCTCTATTTTGAAAAAAACCCGTACAATAAGCGGTCAACTGGCATATTTTTACTTGGCCTCAGAGTACCATTATTGGACTAACATTAAGTATCCATTAGTGAACATGGTCAACAAAAACTGATATTTATATATGCATTACTCGTGTACAATACAATTTGTCTAAAAGTACATAACAGGCCTCTAAAAACACATTTTGTTTTAACTTTAGGCCTATAATGACTATTTGTTAATAATATCAAAAAAGTTTGTAAAGCTTTAATATAATATCAAGGGCTGAAAACCACAACTAGTAACATGGAAGGCTTTTTTAACTGTCTTATTAAACCTTTCAAAACAAAACAAAAACAGCCAGAATCCAATAAAAACTACATGCACTCCTATTGGCCTGCATGACTCATTCTTTTGGCATCCACAGTGTCACCAGTCACTGTCAGAAACTTACTGCTATACAAAACTCAATTTATTTGTATTTAGCATAGAATGGCATGTGTCACTAACATAAAATTACAATTGTATAGAGTTCACAGGTTACACAGATATTATCATGTTACAGATCGGCATGGTAGTCCCTGCTCATTGGATAGATATGACCACACCTTATCATTCAACAGGGCAAAACAATGCAATCATGTGGTACCCAGGTCAAGGTCTGTCAATATATCCATGTCAAATGTATTAATGTGTTACTTTCAGCACTTGTATGATTGTTTGTTTATTTCCAAATATCACAATACATTTAATAACAAAACTATGCATTAGGTACATCTGGGTGAATTAAGTTGAGGAAACTTATTAAGGAAAAACCTAGGAGCAAATGGACAATGAGTTTATACGTGCGCGCGCACCTGTTACATATATACCTTCAAAACTGTATTAATCTTATAGAATGGTTTGCGGTAACACTATGTATTGATAATCTCTAAATGAGTTGGGGTGTTTCTGAAAAGAGTTATTGGTTTCAACTCAACCTTACGATCAGTATGCTCGTCTTCTTCTTTTTACGCCCCAAAAGTCCTTGAAAGAATTTGGAAGTTACACAAAACAAAACAAGTTCAAGACACATTTTTTCTTTGACCAAATACATACCGGTAGGCCCTGTATGCACTGTACCATCAAGTAAAAATCGTACCTTTTCAAAACTTTAGTTATCTTGCTAAATACATGTAGCTATAGTTTTTTTAGGTTTTTTTTTTAGATTAATTAATTATTTAGTATTTGATTTTTCTATGAAGATGTGGTGAATCTTAGAAAGAATCTAACAAGGTTTTTCCCAAAATCAATTTTAAAAACTTCCATTTGTTTTTCCAAAGTATCAGGTATTAAAGCAGTTAGATAAAAAAGTACACAGCGTTGTTTTTTGTTTTACAAGTTGTGGCTGTTAAATAACTATATTACTGTTTATGTGTATTTGTATGGCTTCAGTCTCAACCATATTGGTCCCATAACATTTATAAACACATACACGTGGACCTTTTAGACCTTTTAGAGCTTGTTTAGTTGTATGTACAGCTTGAGTATGCTGCACACAGGTTGCTTGACTAACCAGCATGATCGGCTTACGAGATGGCGTGTATCGAGTTAGCGTGTGTACCGAGTTGGTGTGTGTACAACTAGCAGCCTAAAAGTTGGTATGTCTCTGGTAAACTAAAATAGGTGAATCCTTCTTAGTTACAATAATTGTAACGCTCCGGCGAGCGAGGAACGGTACGGCCCTTGTCCCTGCCTCTTACACCATCCATGGGCATACCTTGGAGGCTGTCAACTCCGCTAAATACCTGGGAGTCCACCTTGATCCGAAGCTAAGCTTCAACACCCGTGTTGACAACATCTCAAAAAGAGCCACTAGCAGCAAGGTCTTCTTCTCCCGCAATCTGAGCCACAGCAGCCAGAGAATCAAAGCAATCTCTACACCACCTTTATTTGACCAGCAGTCGAATTTGAGCAACTTCATGGGATCCCCACACGCACATAACATCAAGAAGCTAGAGCAAGTCCAACGAAGCTAAGCTTGATTCGTCATGGGAGATTATAGAAGAACGAGCAGTGTTACCGCTATGCTAGATCACCTCGAATGGCCCTCTCTTCAGGAACGTCGTTACCAAAGCCGCCTTCAAATGATGTACAAAATAAGATTCAACTTGGTCGACATCCCTTGAAACACCCTTCTCACACACTCAACCATGTCAACCACATCAACAAGAGGTCATGGCTCTCGTTTCACAATCCCCCATACCAGCTCTTCAGTCTACGCCAGCTCCTTCTTCCCACGCACCATCCGGGACTGGAACAACCTCCCAGTTGATCCTGCGGCATACCCGTCCCTTGACGCTTTCAAACTGGCGTTAAGGGACCCCCGGCTGAAGTAAACCTCATCTCCAGCTTTTTACTCGCACCTGTACATAATTCTATCTGCACCTGACACAAATTCCTGTTGCCTAAGTCAACACATGCGCTCACACCCAGTGCGTACATCTTCAACCATTTGAAGGCTGCACTTTATAAGGAAGAAGAAGAAGAGCGTTATAATTATTGCAACTAAATCCATCCTACATGTCCTACGTACATGTATACAGGGTATACATACTGTAGGCTCCCCAGAAGTGTTGGTGTACACGTCTTTGTTAAGTTGTGTATCCTTGTGTACCCTATATTCACGCACTGAAGACTTGAGAGAGAATTTTAGTTTAATTAACAGAACCAAGAACAACTTTGAGCTTTATTTTTATTTGTCCGATGTCATAGCCCACCTAAGAGGAGATCTTCAAGCCCGTACAACGCCATCAAAGCACAACAGAGGTCGTCGAATGCAAACAACCTCAATTTGTCGGCATTTGTTTTACGTCACATAAATTCACGCACTTGTTTTGAAACCTCAATACGGGGACCCTTTCTATGCCGCCTTTTCTTCTAAACACTTGTAATTGAAGTAGTGAAGTATGGCAGACAACCGGTCCTACTAAAAGCCGACAACAAGTGCATGATGCCCGCCCTCTATTGCTAAATCTGACTTACCTGCATCATAATGGTCTGGTCCAAACACGATTTTAAGCCAAGATGGCGTCCGACCGTTTTCCGTGAGAGTTAAGGTTTTTTTCTGGTAAAAAATTCACACTTTTCGTGAAGTTTTTCCATTAAATTTATGTTTATATTACAGAACACACATACTTCTAATATATCTATGGTTTATTGACAATTTTTGAGGTATTTAAAACTTGTTGGCGGCTTTTAGTAGGACCCCAGACAACAAACGCAAAGAACTTTCAGTGTGTTTTAAGTGTTTTTATCAACCATTTTAGCTAGTCATATTTTGTGTTTAGTCTAAAGGTAAGATTTTTTACTAAAATTATCGATTTTCTAAAATATCAACCAGAAAGGCTACGATTTGTCCCATCTTTGCAGGAGATTGAAGATTATGTTGTATACTTTCATGAAAAACAAAAAGTTACGCCGCGGGAAAGGTGCCTGCGAGAATATTTGTAACGCGCAGATTTGGGGTATCGGAGGATACACGTCTTTGTTAAGTTGTATAACATTACTCAACCTTCATGACCTTCAAAATCAATGAGTTATAAAATTAAAATTGCATTCAACTTGAGTTGAGAATTACTTTACTTTATACTAACACTAACAGAATAATTTATTTGTTAACTTATCGCTTATGTCAGTACAGTAGCCTACCTGGTACCTCTATTTATTCACACAAAAGGATGGGATAAAAATATAAAGTTGTGATCCTGAAATCAAACGTAGTAATTATGATCGATCAGATTTTATAAAAATTATGAAGTTGAACAACTTACCAACAACAACACAACATTTATTGAAGGTTGAATACACGATTCTTTCGTGTTTGATGGCCCAACAATAACAGTTAAATCCAAAGTTTATTTCGAAATGTAGACTAGTGCATTGAAGGAAATGTAGTCCAGGATAATCCTTACATTAAATCATGATAATGAGATAACGAATGAATTTTTCTCATGATGAAGCAAGCTCCAGTACTTCCCATCGGATATTTACTTCTGCGGAAATCGACTACTGTTGCGCATCGGCGCGCTGTGTCAATTGAGTTTAGACTGGCTCCTTGTGCATCATTCAATTTCCTCGGGTTACCCAGTGTGGGATACCAGACCAAGTAAAAAACATGACTCACGACTGTTTTATGTCTGCATCCAGCGTCATTGATGCATCTTTTATCGGTGCCTTTCCATCAGCTGTTGACCTCCTGATGACCTCATGTTGTGATGGGCAGTCAGCTGATTTGCTTATCGCACCGTGACCGGACCTCTCAAGACAATGACACTGAACCCAGTTTGGAATTTCGTGGAAGGTTTAAATCCGTGCACAGTTAACTGAACATGCTGGAGGTGCATGTGTACTCACAAAAGCAGCAAGCAACAACAACAGCACTACATCATGCAGGGCAAAGCATGGAAGACCAGAGGCTCTCTGTTCCATGCTCTATAGAGTCTATTATTATGGTCTCACACAGCACATGAGCTTGCACTTGCAGTTTTGAGACCCTTTTCTGTTTCTACACTGTAGTGTAAGTAACAACAAATTTAAACAAGGGATTCCAACAAAGGTAGCCAATCTCATCTGTTAAAAATCTTGACCACCATACCTAAGTAAAGGACTTTCGCTGTGAAGTTACAAACATAAACTGCAAAATACTCACTGACTGTGGGGAAAATAATGTGAGCCTAATTACTTTCGGGGCCTTTTTATTTAGCTCAAAATGTTCCCGGTGGAGTTTGAAAGCAAAGTTCTGAATGTGAATTTCTTTCTGAGGATGGAGCTATTGACTTGATTTCATTAAAACTATGCCATCCCTTGTATTAAAACATCAACTCCAATTTAGAAAGAAGATTTTTTGTTTGATATTTGCATGGCTGATGTTTGGTATCGTGTACTTAGAAACATTGTGATTAAAACCTGTTATACTTCAACAGTTTGGTTTACAAATACAATTACAAGAATTGCAGTTATAATTCATCCCTTATCAATCAATCAATCAATACTATTATTATGAATATTAATAAGTTATTAGTATTCATATATATTGATTGATTAAGTTGAAATAAAGTATATTGCATTGTCTGCCTAGCTTTATTTATTATCTATTTATCTGGTAATTGTCAACGCCTTTCAATATTTAATTTATTTCATTGTATTTATTTCATACAGCATCCGCAAGCGCCAAGAATGGATGGATAAAAATATTGGATGTCAAATATGTTCAGTATTTGTTTTGCTGCTGACATACTTTATTATTCTACCTGGATTATCTGACCATTATGCAGTCATGTGTAACTTGAGTCTGTGCAAGCCCAAAGTCCCAACCGTCACTATAAAGAGCCGACAATGGAAACATGTGAATTCTCCCGAAGTGTTCCACGACATAGGCACTCATTTAGCAAATCTAGAAGATGATCATGACTGCTTGGATTCCTATGTCAGCCAATATGAGAGTACAGTCAGTGACATCTTGGATAAATACGCACCTTGGAAAACGAGATCAGTCAAGGTCCGAACTGAAGTCTCCTGGTTCAATGATGATATTCGTACAGCGAGAAAGATCTGTCGTCAACTGGAGCGGAAGTGGCGGAAAAATGGCAAATTGTCAATACAACGACAAGAATATCGCAACCAATGTAAAGTAGTTAGGAATTTGATCAACCAGGCAAAGATCATCCATTATTCATCTCAAGTACAAGAATCCTCAGGAGATCAAAAGAAGCTCTTCAAGGTAATTGGTAAGTTGTTGCTCAAACCCAAAACCCCTGTCCTTCCATCCACCTACAATAACCAGGACTTAGCAAACGAGTTCCAGAAATTCTTTGTCACCAAGATTTCAGACATCCGCTCATCATTTTCATCAGTCCCTTACAACGTGCCGCAGACATTGCCACATCTTCAACCAGAGTGTAGACTATCTGTGTTTGAGCCTGCCACTGTTGCTGAGATTCAAAGGGTTATTATGAAATCTCCTTCAAAATCCTGTGAACTGGATCCAGTATCAACATCCATGATAAAGCAAAACATTGATATTTGTACCCTACATCACTAAGCTTGTAAACGAATCTCTCAGTTCCGGTTGTTTCCCCGATAGCCTCAAAGTTTCCTACATCAGGCCGCTCATCAAGAAACCAAACCTGGACAAGGAGATATTTAAAAACTACAGACCAGTTGCAAACTTAAAATATCTTGGAAAAGTCATCGAACGAGTAGTGTCATCACGTATTTCTGATCACATTCATACTTTCAACCTGTCCGACGTGTTCCAGTCAGCATACAAGCCTTTCCATGGGACCGAGGCTGCACTAGTCCGTGTGAGCAACGATATTCTCTCTTCTATGGACAATGGTAACCTTACAGCACTAGTCCTGCTAGACCTGAGTGCTGCTTTTGACACTGTTGATCATAACATCCTTCTCTCTCGGCTCCAGAATCACCTTGGCATAGAGGACACATCCCTAGCATGGTGCAAATCGTATCTCCACAATAGAACTCAGCATGTATGTATTGGCACTGCGATATCCGACCCTGTTGTTTTGAACTACTCTGTGCCACAGGGGTCGGTACTCGGCCCGCAGTGGTTTACGCTGTACACTTTACCGATTCGTGACATCATCCTCAAATTTAATCTGAATTACCATGTGTACGCAGACGACACTCAGCTATACATCACGTTTAAATCTTCTCAAGAAAACGCCAATGCATCTATTGCAAGACTTGAGAAATGCATCCAAGAGATTCGACGTTGGACACGACAAAACTTCCTGAAGTTAAATGATGATAAGACAGAGTTCCTTTTATTTGGGTCACGTCAACAGTTAACTAAGGTTTCAGTGTCATACATCTCCATCGGTGATGCTCGGATAGCTCCCTCGCTAAAAGCTCGGAACTTGGGGGTTATTTTTGATTCATCGATGACACTTCAGCCACACATCAACAATATTGTTCGTTTATCATCATATCACATCAGGAATATAGGTAAGATTCGCAAGTACTTGGACAAAAGTGCCACTGAAAAGGTCATTCACGCATTTGTTACTTCTCGTCTTGACAACGGCAATGCTCTTTTATACAGTCTTCCTAACAACCAGATTTCCCGACTTCAACGGCTCCAAAATACCGCTGCCCGCATTGTGACACTGTCTAGAAAATCCTGTTCTATCACCCCCATTCTCAAACAACTACACTCTAAATGGCAAGGCTCCCCACTATATTTCTGAACTGCTTCAAGTTTACACTCCATCAAGGAATCTTCGATCAAGTTCCATGCTTCTCCTCATTGAACCCAAGTCTCAACACTCATGGGGTGACAGGTCTTTTTCTTCAGCCGCGCCACGCATCTGGAACTCTCTACCACTGAATCTTCGATCTTGTGTTTGTACAGCAAAATTCAAGTCTCTTCTCAAAACTTATCTTATGTCATAGGTTTTCAATGACTAATTTTGTTGTGTCTGTTTTTCTTTGTGTTTTGTTTTTGTTTTGTTTTGGTTTTACTGCGCCTTGAACACCCAGCAGGGTGGATATGTGCGCATTACAAGTCTTATTGTTATTATTATTATTACCTGTTGAATTTGAACTTAAAGACACTGGACACTATTGGTAATTGTCAAAGACTAGTCTTCACATTTGGTGTATCTCAACATATTCATAAAATAACAAACCTGTGAAAATTTGAGCTCAATCAGTTGTCGAAGTTGCAAGATATATGAAAGAAAAAAACAACCTTGTTGCACCATGGTCACGCGAAGTTGTGTGCTTTCAGATGCTTGATTTTGAGACCTCAAGTTCTAGATCTGAGGTCTCGAAATCAAACTTGTGGAAAAATATTTCTTTCTTAAAAACTACGTCACTTCAGAGGGAGCCGTTTCTCACAATGTTTTATACTATCAACCTCTCCCCATTACTCATTACCAAGTAAGGTTTTATAATAAAAATTATTTTGAGTAATAACCAATGGTGTCCAGTGCCTTTAAAGGGGGTGTGGTACACATTTGGTAATTGTCAAAGACCAGTCTTCTTACTTAGTGTATCCCAACATAAGCACGAAATAACAAACCTGTGAAAGTTTGAGCTAAATTTGTCATCAAAGTTGTGAGAAAATGATGAGAGAAAAAACACCCTTGTTTGATGAATTTGTGTACTTTCAGATAGGAATAACATACTTCTAGCTAGAAGTCTTTTATTATTTTAGTGAGAAATCACCTCTTTCTCAAAATCTATGCTACTTCAGAGGGAGCCATTTCTCCCAATGTTTTAGACTACATGTATCAACCATTTGTCAACCGCTCTCTAATGTTCGTTACCAAGTCAGTTTTTAAGTCAAAGCTGATATCCCACCACAGTAGGACAACTCGGACTTGTAACACTAATTTACAATCTTTTGCAAATTTAGTTTCTGAGCTATTTTGATTAATGATCGGTTGTACCATGTTCTTTCTTCCATGGTTAATTGTACCTGAACAAGTCATAGCCTACTGTATCAGAAGAGATTTTCAAGAAGATTCCATGTCAAAACTTCCTGTCAAACCACAATGTTTTTCAACCGATTATGAGCAAAATAGTATCTTATTAACCCAGATATGATTATGACTTTGGTCTAAATGTGTTCAAAGCTAACTGGTTCAATTTGGTATCGTTCCCAAAATTTTAAAAGCAAAAATGTTGGTTATCTTTTTTTTTTAATACACAGGACATAAACACTGTTTTATCATACATCTTCACAACATTGTGTACACATGTTGTATGCCATAGGGTGTATGTATGCAGAGTTCTGTACAGGAAGGAAATACAATGCTCACCTTGGACACCTTTGTAAATAAATCCTTGTGTCACATGTTTTTCCTCGCCTTGTCTATGGTTTATAATACACAATGGAAACATGTTATATTTGGTTTGAGGCAACACCATGTGTGTATGTTCTATCTACTTGCCAGGCAGAGTTTGTTCTTTTGACATGTTTGAGATTTAAAGTGTGTTGCTTTATATTCTACTACCTACCGCGTAGATTTTCAGAATCCGGTAGTTCAGTTCTGAAATGAACTGTCCTTCTATATAACTACATGTGCTACCTTTGCGGAAGGTAGAACTTTGGCAGGGACTACGACTTTAGCTTATAGGATCGTTATTAACTCCACTACCGCAGAGGGAGTTCTTTATGTCCTCCATCTGAAAGACGAAGCATCATGGTTACTTTTATAAGTGTCTTGCTTAAGGACACAACTGGGACTTGAACCCACACTCTGCTGATCAGAAGCACCAGACCTTGATTCTAGTGCCCTTAACGGTAACCGCTCGACCAAGACACACCGTTGGTCTCAACGTTTGGACTAGCTTGCTATAGTCATCATCCAAATGCATTTTAACCTCATTTGTTTATTTTCTACTATGCAAACAGGTGTAACATCACCATCTAGCTGACTTTTACCTTATTTGGACCATGGCAGAACGAGAGCCACTTCTTAATGGGCAATTTAAAAACTACCCGCCCACAGAAAACTACACCAACACAAGATCTCCCTGTAATAGCAGTGATAGTGAGATTGCACAAGGGATGTCTAACACACATGACAGTTTGAAAGTGTCATCAGAACGACGACTAGCAACTGCACATTCAACTACGTGAGTCTAACTTTCATCCTGTAGACTGATTTCATGGTTTGTGTTAACTTATTTAAAGACACTGGACACCTTTGGGAATTGTCGAAGACCAGTCTTCTCATTTGGTTTATCTCAACATATTAGTAGACCAGCCAAACACGAAAAAGAGCTCTAGAAAAAATTTGGACGGCATAGTTTGTTAATGGCTGGCATCCATGCTAGATATATTGTTCATGGCCTTTGGCAGACGAATAGGCCGGATGCCACCCTCAATTTTGAATTTTAAGGTCATTCCGGGGTCAAAAGGTCAAAAAAGGTCAAAATCTGTGTTTTCAGGATTTTTAATCAATAATGATCTATGTAGATAGATCTATCCATAGAATGTATTTTAATTATCATGGTAACATCACAAGGTTGTCAAATGAAGAGTAAAACTTTCATTTTGTGCACAAATGTATGGCGAAATGAAACATAAAAGTGCGATTATCTCAAAAACTGTCCATTTGCGCATACCGAAGTTACATGTACTCCAGATCTTTTTGAGAACTTTTATTTTATAAATTAATGGTTCTGATCAGTCGATAGACATCCCAGGCAGTTTTTAAAATCGTAATATTGAACAATTTTGGAAAGTTCGGGCAGGCGCGAGGGGTATCCTGAAACTAGCTTTTGCTAAAGTTGGTTTATTGAGTAGTGTCATTGTTCAGTAATGTATAGCGTATAATGAACTACACAACGGAAGGCTTTGGATGGTAACAACCAAAGCCAGTCATGAGAACTATTTATTCCGGAACATTTTTATTTACTTACATCATAAATGAGTATATTTTGGTAATTCTGGACACTATGTAGGGTCTTCTGTTGCCTAGCAACCACGCTTTAGTCATACCTATATAGGAGATTCGTTTCATAAATGAAAACGGGCCACATAACTTCCACCTGTAATTTTGTTGGGTATAAAGTTAATGCAAAATAATTTGTATGTCTGAGGCTGAACATTAAAATTACTTATTTTGTACAATAAGAGTGAAATATTAGTTATTAATACCATTATATCATAAATGTATACATCAGTAAAACTTTACGCAAAAATGTTTATGTGAAGCACAGTTTTTTAGAACAAATGTCCCTCACTTGTAAAGCATTATTTAAACTGTTTAACTTACCATCGCTAAAATTATTTGCAATTGCATGTGTATATCTTCCCGATACTACCTGCATAAACTTATAAACACCTCCCAAAAAGGATAAACAAAACGGTGTCCAGCTGTTTCTTATCTGGAGCTAAAATCCAAAAGTCCAGCGACAGTAAAGGTCAACACACACAGAACTGGTCAAGTAGCTGGCCCTGTCAAGGTCTGGTCTACTGAAGCCCACCAACCATCTCATGATATACTGGGTGGTCTGGTCTTGTGGGCGCAATTCTGGCACAACATCCATTGTTATGTGAGGTTCTACTACATGTTCGCCATTGTGAATGTTTTAGTCGAAAGAGAAAACCGTGATCTCCAGTTTCTTTTGTGAAAGGATTGTCACATTATCTTTCAGAGTAAGTAACCGTTTTCTTGTGATTCTTGTGTTTTGGGTTTGTTTTTTTGAAGTATGGTTGTTGGGTTAGACTTCTTCCTCCATGGCCGGTAGGCCCTTTTTCCATGGTTAAACCCTATTATGAAGGAGGTTTTATGGTCTAGGCCTATAAGTTTCGTACTGTGATAGCAAGAACCTTAACAAAATGAGCATACTATTAGACTGCTAATTAAACAATTTAAATACAAGTGGAGAATTTTACTCTATCAGCAATGCACTTTTTCTTTTTAAAAAAGCTAGATTTCAACCCTTTCATACTGCAGTTAACTTTACTGTTATTGTTATCTTCATTTATAGTTATTTTTGTTTACATTATTTCACATATGTTTCTCTATGAGTGTTTAACCGTACAAGATGAGAAAAATCATGCATTTTTTTCTATGTAAAGTTCTTAAGTCACAGTATTTCCTGTTGAAATGTTCATTATTTTAAAACCTCTGATGCCCATAGGTGAGTGTATGTACTTCACACGATTATATCGATACTGACAATGCGCATTCACGGTTACTCAGCCGGTGGGACCGTAATTGATATGTGATCATTACGTAATCACTAGCCGTAATCTGGCCTGTGTGCTTTTGCGTGGCTGCAAGGCACTACATGTAGGCGTGGAATGATCATCTCCAGATGGTTCGACTTAGATTGTACTCTGCTAGGCTAGCAACTTATGAATATTCATAATGACCTTTCTGTTTTAAATGACCAGACATTTCAAGAGGTCCTTAAAAGATAGACGAACACCATATGCGGTGATTTTAAACGTGCATAGAATTCGTCTTTTGCGCTTCCCTTTTTCTGTGTTTCACTTTTTCTAGAAAACTGCTAGAACACATGGGAAAGAAATTGCATGCGGGGTAACCTTTATGCGGGGACCTAATACAGGCATAGTTAAACATACTATTTTATTTTATAATTTATTGTTAACTTCCTAGGAAATAAACCCGACCTGTTATCAGTACTCGTAGCTTCCAAAAAGATGGATCCCCTGTACACCTTAAAGCGCAAAAGAAAGACAGACACCGATAAGGTAAGATGTTTTTTCTGCAACAGCACTTCAGGTGACCTGCGTGTAGCATCACCAGATGGAAAGGAGAGAACATGGGCTGTTGCCCAGCAGCGGAGAGAGCTTGGTGATACCAATTATGCAGATGTGTTGGAAAGATGTGCATCTCTCTCTGAAGAATCATTTAATGCCCAGGAAATTAGATGGCACAAAGACTGCTACTCTTCCTTCACCACGAAGAACAAGATACTCCGTATACGAAAGCATGAACCTGCGAAGGCTTTACCAGGTTCATCAACTAGCGCTGTGACAGAGCCGGGTCAAAGCTCCTCATCTTCAGCATCTTCAAGAAGACGTGCTAAGCCAGCAATCAACTGGTTACTCTGCATGTTTTGTCAAACCTTGGGTAAAAAAAAGGTCCACAGAGTTCAGACGCTGGAAAAATCTGGAGAAATTCTAGAATATGCCAACACTGACCCGGTAATGAGATTAAGACTGTCAGGAGTCAATGATTTAATCGCAGCCGAAGGTTGTTACCATCTTTCATGTTTGATATTGTTTGAAAGGCGATCTGCGAAAGTGAAATCATCAAGGGCCCAACAAGAGCTTCAAGACGATGAATGCATGCTGAAGTTGTGCAGAAACTTGGGTGCAGGTTTGTCACATGGCCATGTATACAAAATGGGAGATGTATGGGACAGATACCACAGTATGTGCAGTGAAGCAGACATTCCAGTCCCAGTAAGTTACCAGTCCAGAAGAACGACCTTCTACAAACAGGTTCAACTGTTAATTGGACGGAAGGCAAGTTACGTATGAACTCTTCCAACCGGATCACTCCTAATTACCCTGGTGAGAAATCAGACTTCATAATATCCAAAACCCTGACAAAGTGTCATCAACAACAAGGAACATTTTCCTCTGACTCTGAATCAACCGATAATGAAGATGCTGCCACGATTGAAATTGCACAAGACAACATATTTCAAGAAATGGTTCATGTGGCCCTTCGGGTTAGACAAGATCTGCTCGATACACCAGGCCATTCTAATGCCTGGCAAGATCTGGATCAAGATCTCATAGATAAAGTTATCCCAAGCAGTTTGTATCTACTCCTGCGTCTTATGTTTGGGGGCATAGATATGGTACATCAGCATCAGGGTACCGAAGACGATGATGTCAAGCAGACTGTCTGCAGTATTGCTCAGGACATTGTGTATGCTGTTTCCAATAAACGAAAGTTGACACCCAAGCATGTTGGCTTAGGTCTTGCTCTACACCAAGCTACCCGCTCCGAGGCACTTCTTGACCTGTTCCATGCGGCCAACCATACCATCGGTATAGACACTGTGCAAAGAATCGACACAACCATAGCTCATAACATTCTAGAGAGATTTGCACAGAATGGTTATGTCTACGTCCCAGACAATATTGTCAAAGAGAGGATGATTCACTGCTCATGTGACAACATTGATGTATTGGAAGCAACACTGGATGGAAAAAACACGTTCCACTGCACACAAATGATGGTATGGCAAAGAGGACCCCCTCCCCAGCGTAGTCAAGGTAATCTAGAAAGCAGTCACATCCTGAGACCAAGAGCAATCAAGCCTGATGCCCTGCAAGAGTTTCAAAGACTTCATCATGCCAATCTCCCAGTGGGACGCAGACCATCACATTCATTTAAAGGTGACAAGAAGATTGAGATTGAGTGGTTTACCAGCAGCAACTTTGACGAAAGACCGAAGGCTCGAGCCAAAGATTTAGCATGGGTGGTGTCACGCCTACATGACGATGGGGAGGATCGATCTGTACCTGCATGGGGAGCTCTTAATGAGGCCACCAGTTTGGTTGATCCCCCCGTGACAACGGCAGGGATGTTACCTATTCTTCAGGCGCCAGCAGATGACATGATACACTCACCACTGTGATCAATCGCTTCATGGACATTTCAAAGCACATTGGTCAAAAGCATACCATCATCACAGCTGACCAGCCATTGTACAGCAGAGGATGGCTAATCCTAAGTTCGAGAATGTGATTTTTCTCATGGGAGGACTGCATATCTGCTTCAACTTCCTGAAAGCTATAGGCCAACACATGGAAAGTGCAGGGCTTGATGACCTATGGACAGAAGCAGGCGTTTATGCGGCCAACACAACTGAAACCATGTTGGACGGCAAGGCTTACTATCGCGCTGTTAGAGGACACCAGCTGACGTATGAGGCTTTGTGGCACATCAAATGGCCTATGTTTGGTCATGGATGTTGGAAAATCGTGAACGAGATGTAGAAGTTGAAAAGCTTGCCAAAACTGTGGCTAAGCTGTTCGACGAGGAAGGCGACAACCACAGAATGGAACTTTGTGAGGCAGTTGGCGAAATTTCGAACTTCATGAGCAGCAACACAATTACAGACTCCCTAAAGGAGTTTAGCATGCATCACTCTGACAATCCAAACTTCAGACTGTGGTCTACGTACATGGCGATGGTGGAGATTCTGCTGGACTTTATCAGGGCTCAGAGAGATGGCAACTGGACCCTTCATCTAGAAGCATTTTCAGCAATGCTGCCATGGCTTACCATCTACGATCACACTAACTATGCCCGATGGGGACCTGTCTTTCTTGCGGATATGAAACTCCTCGAAACGACAGCACCAGAGGTTCATACTGAGTTCACAAACGGGAACTTTGTCGTCAAGAGGACCAAAAGGCGCTTCAACCAAGTTCCTGCCGATCAAGCAACTGAGTGGATGAACAAGACATGCAAGATGCAAAATGGCATAATTGGTATAACAAGGAACGATCAAGCAAGAGACAAATTCTGCATCACTTGGTCAGAGCGATCAACCATCACTCAAGACGTACGATCTCTCTTCAATATAACAGATGACGAGGAAGAGGCCGTCTTCACCCGTTCTGATAGTCTACCATCCCGCACAAAACGTGATGTTGATGATGTGAAGAAGCTTGTCACACAGCTGAAAAGATATGATGTTTTCAAGAACACACAACCATGGTTGCAGGGGACGATGGCGATATTGACAGTGATGATAGAGAGATACCTCTTGTATCGCTTGCGACCAGGGACGCCGCCTCAAGTGATGTGATGAACGATCTTCTAACGGCTGAAGATCGTGGGAAGCAGCGCGTTCTTACTAACGTGAAACAACGTTTGATTGAAGAAACTGTTGGGTTTCATGACAAACTGACGAAACATCACTCAAAAACATTTGCTGACCTATACAAGGCAAACGTTTCCACAAAACAGAATATACATAAGACCATCAAAGCTGACAGAAAATTGCTCCAAAGATTACTAAATGCTGTCACTGGGGGCCGACCATTGGAAATGGAGAATATTCTGCAGCATGAGCTTTCTCCAATCCCGATGTCTCTTGCCAAGGCTGGAGGTGAGATGAACTCGACACCAAAGGCGGACCTAATCAACATCTTAATGTCAGGACTACAGACACCATCGGAAGTTCCAAAAAAAGACATGAAGACTTGTGTGCTGATAGATGAGATGGTCATGCACTTATCCAAGCTCTTGGAAAGCCTCAGGGATGCCAAACATTTGGTGACTACGCTGCTGTATTCATTTCTACCGTGACAAAATACCTTGGAGGTAATACAACAAGAGTTGATGTGGTATTTGACCGTTACATCGGTGAGGGCTCAATCAAGGCAGTAACTCGATCCAAGCACACAGGGAAAAGAAGGCCGATTCGTAAGCTCATCGATGGACCTCATGTCCCACTTCCACAGGTTTGGAGTCAATTTGTTGCCCTGGGTGAGAACAAGGCTGATTTAGCCAAGTTCCTGTCTCAGGCCATCTTGGAAAAAGATCTTACAGAAGGGCACGAGATAGTGAAAGGCGGCGGTTTCCTTGATATGACAGACGCCAGGTCTAACAGGAGAGATAATGTAAAACTTCAAGGAAATCACGAGGAGGCTGACACCAGGCTGATACTCCATTCATGTGAGGCGATCACTGAAGGATATAGAAGAATTCTTGTTGTATGCAGAGATACTGATGTCATGCTCCTCCTTCTGCACTTCGTTGCTGCAAAAGCTGCTGAGGTGTGGATGATCTCCGGAACTGCAAGACAGAGGAAGTGCTATCCAATACATGCAATATACGGGCGACTTTCACAACCTGTGAGACACAACCTTCTCAGCTTCCACGCACTAACGGGCTGCGATACAACCTCCTCATTTACTGGCCACGGGAAGAAGTCATGCTGGAAAACCTTTGAAAAACAACCGCTACTCGTCAAGGGAATTGTGCGTGATGGAGAACTTGCGTCAATTGAGCAGTTTGTGTGTCATCTGTATGGTACTCCTGAGCAGTCCAACGTCAACAATTCTAGGCTCCAACTCTTTGGCAAGGCAAATAAGGGTCTGGAAATGTTACCCCCAACAAGAGATGCACTGGAACTTCACTCAGCACGTGCCAACTACCAGGCAAAGATATGGTTGCAGGCTGACAAAGAGCACATAGACGTCTCCCCGCCTATCGACACTGCGGCTTGGAAGAAGGTGTCTGAATGCTTGGAAGCTGTATGGACAAGACTACCCCCTATCCCAGATGCCTGTCTAGAACTAGTTCCTGTGGCTGCAAATCAAAGTGCAAGATGGGCAGATGCAGCTGTTTCAGAAAGGACCTTAAGTGCACATATGCTTGTGGATGTGACGCAATTGACTGTAGCAACCCGGCTGGCCAATAGACTAGCAAATTCAGACGATTGTGTACACACAGCTGTAGACCTTTAAGGCTATGTTTATTCACTCTTACTTTACTTTTTGGCCACCTCCCAAGTTAGAAAAAGTCAAACAAATCCTTGCCAAAAGCGAACAATTTGACAGTGTTTGTAAAATATAAAGCACTGACTTTTGACTTTTTGTGTGATTTACAGAAAAAACCTTCACCAAAAAGGTATTTAAAACAAATATTATTTGATACACTATAAGCCACTTTCCGAGGTGTCACATTTTTTATTTTGTAATAACCTACATGGTTTGCAAGTGAAACTCACTTTTTTTTACTAACAGTTAAACAATTTAAATTCAGAGAGACATTTCAAGCCCAACCATACATTTTTGGGCGCAATTTAACTTTATAATGTGGCGGAAGTTTCCCAATGCGGCCTATTTTCATTTGTGTAACGAATCTCAAAGATATCTCTAAAGGGCGGTTGCTAGGCAACGGAAGACCCAATATGGTGTCTAAATTCCCAAATTGTACCCATTCATGATATGAGTAAATGGAAATGTCCCTGATTAATAGTTCTTATGACTGGCTTTGGTTGTTACCATCCATAGCCTTCCGTTGTGTAGTTAATTATACGCTATACATTACTAAACAATGGCACTACTCCATAAACCCATTTTAGCAAAAGCTAGTTTCAGGATCACCCCCGCACCTGCCCGAACTTTCAAAAATTGTTCAGTATTACGATTTTAAAAACTGCCTGGGATGTCTATCGACTGACCAGAACCATTGATTTTCAAAATAAATGTTCCAAGAAAGATCTGGAGTACATGTAACTTCGGTATGCGCAAATGGACAGTTTGTGAGATAATCGCACTTTTATGTTTCATTTCACTATACGTTTGTGCACAAATTTAAAGTTTAAATCTTCATTTGACAGCCTTGTGATGTCACCATGATGATGAAAATACATTTTATGGGTAGATCTAGCTACAAAGATCATTATTGATTAAAAAGACTGAAAACACAGTTTTTGACCTTTTTTGACCTTTTGACCCTGGAATGACCTTAAAATTAAAAATTGAGGGTGGCATCCGGCCTATTCGTCTGCCCAGGACCATGATCAATATATCTAGCATGGATGCCAGCCATTAACAAACTATGCCGTCCAAAGTAAAATTTTACTCCTTGGATGGTCTACTATATGCGTAAAATAACAAACCTGTGTAAATTTGAGCTCAATTGGTTGTCGAAGTTGCGAGATAATAATGAAAGAAAAAACACACAAAGTTGTGTGCTTTCAGATGTTTGATTTCGAGACCTCAACATCTAATTCTGAGGTCTCAAAATCAAATTTGTGGAAAATTAAGTATTTTTTCTCAAAAACTATGTTACTTCAGAGGGAGCCGTAACATCTCCCCATTTACTCGTTATCAAGTAAGGTTTTATCCGTATAATTATTTTGAGTAATTACCAAGAGTGCTCAGTGTCTTTAAAGCTGATGAATGTGATGTATAATAACTAACATTATCATCATCAAACTTGTCAAATGTTGTAGGCCTGTTGATGCAACAACCATCCACTTCTCCTGGGTTGTGTGGCTGGTGCAGGGGTGATTTTGTCTCGCTGTAAGGTCGCCGCAGTTCAGCCACACTGAGGCCACTCCACCTGGTGGGTCCTTCAATCCAGCAGAATTTGGGTCTTCCAACCTCGCGAGTGTGTCCGAGTGGGGTTCTGTTTTCTAAAAACTCTAATCCCTTTGCAAGCGACACAAAACAGTTCAATCTGAATCAAAACAAGTCTTACTTGTTGATATAACTACTAGACCACCGAGGTGGTATGACACTGCTCTAGAATTGCAAAGTTCGTGGGTTTGAATCCTACCAGAGTAATGTGCCTGTGATTTTTTTCACAGAACTCGGGTAAGTACTACACAGTGCTATCAGACATCGGTGTATATATGGGAAAAAAACAATGAATATTCTTTATCCACGATAAAAATTTAACACCTCTAGATATTACCTGCAACCCATTTTGTTGTGTCTGATTTCTTGTTACAGTGATATGCAGACCTTGATGCACTTAATTAAAGGTAATATTGGAACAGGTTTGCTGGGGCTCCCATTTGCAGTACAGAACGCAGGAATACTGGTACGCATCAATTTTGTAGTGTTAACATTTTCAGTTAACATTGAGTTTGTTTTACTCACAAAGAGTTAATTAGATAATTATCAAAATTCTGGAAAGAAATGTTGCAAAACGGAACTGAGAATTAGTTTTACAGTTCAATGTTGTTTTATTATTATTATTATTATTATTATTATTATTATTATTATTATTATTATTATTATTATTATTATTATTATTTCATTTTATCACAGCAGGCAAAAGAAAGATCTCATTTTCCTTTGTGCCGGTAACTCCTCGAGTCGGGCTACGTCCCGTAGCCTTAGATCTCAAGGGTCTTTCTCAGGATCCTCGCTGTTCCCAAAAGCGCTGCCATGTAACAGATCTACCCTCACATTTGTCCCTATTTCATCTAGATGTTTCCCCAGTGCTTTGGGAATGGTGCCAAGTGCTCCAACCACCACGGGACTACTTTTACCTTTACCTGCCAAATCTTACGAAGTTCCCTGGCCAGGTCCTGGTACTTCTCGATCTTTTCCATCTCCTTCGAAGCTACCCTTATATCACCTGGCACAGCTATGTCAATGAGATGACACATCTTCTTCGTCTTATCTAATAGCACAACATCCGGACGCCTATGTTGTATAACATGATCAGTCTGAATGTTAAAGTCCCATAGGATCTTGACCTGGTCGGTCTCTACAACTTTCTCCGGAACATGGTTGTACCATTTCGCAAGCACTTTGACACCATACTTCTTACACAGATCCCAGTGAATCACCTTGGCCAGCTTGTCATGTCTTCCTTTGTACTCCGTCTGGGCCATCTTACTGCATTCGCTAACAATATGAAATACAGTCTCCTCTGCTTTATTGCACATTCTACACATAGGAGAGCATTTACTTTCTCTATCCTTGCCTTCATTACATTTGTCCAACATAATCAAAACAAAACAAAAGCCAGGGACATATGCCTGGAATTAAACAAGTTTACAAAAAAAACTGTAGCCCGAAGGCCTTCAATTCCAATATCCCTGGCCATACATTGTTTACAAAACAAGAGAGTTACATGTAAACTCCTTCTTGGATCTGCCCCTATCTATTTTATATTTCTGAGGAGCTTTAAAGGCACTGGACACTGTTGGTAATTACATGTAATCAAAAAGGTTTTTAGCATAAAAACTTGGTAACGAGCAATGGAGAGCTGTTGATAGAACAAAACATTGTGAGAAACGGCTCCCTCTGAAGTAACCTCGTTTTTGAGAAGGAGGTCATTTCTCTCTCAAATTGTGAAAGGGACTTCAGGCCTAAAGCCGTTTATTAGGCACCTGAAAGCATACTCTTGTGCAACAAGGTTGTTATTTCTTTGATTATTCTTTAGCAACTTTGATGATGAATTGAGTCAAATTGTTCGCACAATTTTGTTCTTTTATACACTCAATACATACGTACATATTTGATGTTGGCATGTGCTATTCAGTTTTTAACTGAGAGACATGTTTTAATAAACCATTTTTGAATTAAATTGAATTAAATTGAATTGAATAGTACAAGTGAGAACACTGGGCTTTGACAACTACCAAAGCGTGTCCAGTGCCTTTAAAAACAAGAGAGGGATATGTAGATTCCTTAGACCTGCTCCTAGTTACTATATCTGTAGATCTTAAACCAAATTCCTTCCCAGCCCCCTTTCACAAAACCCATCCCTCCAGCCCCAGCCAGCCCCAGCCAGCCAGCAACCATCTGACAGCTCCAACTGATCGAGTGTCTTTTTTCTCCACAGCTTGGACCACTTGGGCTGGCCATCATGGGAGTCATTGCAGTAAACTGTATGCACATTATGGTGCAAGTCTGTCATGATCTTTGTAAAAGGTACAATCTTGCTTTTGAGACATTGCTATGTAACATATCAAATACAAGTTTACAACTTGAGTTGGACTAATTATAGAAGGACTGTGGTTTGTTATATATTGTGCCCCATCAATTATTTCTTCTCAACCAAAAACATGAGGATACATGCTTTTAACAGGTCCATGGGCTTTAGAGTTTAACTGGTCGGAATTTCATAGAGCTGCATCATAAAATTGTGCTTATCAGAATAAGGTTACGAAATATTCATAGATCACAGTATAGAAGCGGACATATTGCAAGCGTTGTGGTACCTGTTTTTGTGTAAGAACGCTATATAAATGTTTGATTATTATTATTATTATTATTATTATTATTATTATTATTATTATTATTATTATTATTATTATTATTATTATGTAGCAAATAACGGATGATATCGTTTCAACATTTTCAAAACTAACATTGATAGTGACAATGTTGTCCTCAATATTGTATCGTGACGATATTATCGTGATATCGCCCAGGCTTAGTTACCAGCTTAACTACTATGTCATATGTACTATTTGTGACTGATATTCTGTTCATTCCTGCTTAGCAGACAATTGTCATGTTAAGCAATATTCTCTGCTAAAGCAGCTCTATGAAATTGGGCCCAGGTTTTAAGACCCTATCTTAGGAACTCTACTTGCTGAACTAATTTTTTACTCTTTTCTTACTTCAGAACCAACAGTGTGACTTTAGATTATGGAGAGGTCGCTGAGCAGTCCCTTAAACATGGTCCTGTAGCTTGGTTACAGAGACGATCCTCCATCGGAAGGTAGTTAACTTGATTTGTAAATTCTTCTTCTCATGTCCATGCTGCTCAAATGCTATCATTCCAGTAGTAAACACACTGAAGGGCAGTGTGGGAAGCATTAGTCAGGGGCCAATTTCATAGAGCTGCAAATATTTGCTTAAAGACTCTGGACACTATTGGTAATTGTCAAAGACCAGTCTTCTCACTTGGTGTACCTCAACGTATACATAAAATGACAAACCTGTGAAAATTTGAGCTCAATTGATCGACAAAGTTTAGTGATACATATATAATGAATGACAAAAACACCCAAACGCAGTTGTGTGCTTTTAGATGATTGATTTCGAGACCTCAAATTCTAAATCTGAGGTCTCAAAATCAAATTCGTGGAAAATTACTTCTTTCCCGAAAACTACGTCACTTCAGAGGGAGCTGTTTTTCACAATGTTTTATACTATCAACCTCTCCCCATAACTCGTAATCAAGAAAGGTTTTATGATAATAACTATTTTGAGTAATTACCAATAGTGTCCACTGCCTTTAAGCACAAAAATAGCTTGCTTGTGTTACACATGTTACTGAACAAAATTGCATGCTATGTACATTGCTTGTGACTGGTATTTAGCTGTTGTTTACTTAGCATAACGAGTTGAGTCTTGGCCAGTAATCTGATTTTACTAACCAATGATGTTTTTGCTTTTATAAGCAAAATTTTGTGTTTAAGCAGTTCCAAGAATTGGGCCCAGCTCATCAGTAGTAGTTGATGCTGGGAACTAGGGGGCAGGTAAAGAGATGATCCATAGTCTGCCGCTCTCCGCGTTCACAGGTGTCGGGACCTGCAGTGTATCCCCACTTCACCAGCTTCAGACTCCAGTTACGAGTCCACCAGTTAAGAGTCCTCCAAGTGGTCCATCCAGTATGAGCGCCAGCAGGGAGACTCTATGTTGCTGGAATCTTGAAGTCTGATGTGTTTTGTGGGACATCAACAAGGCGTTCTTGCTTTTTCAATTATACATATGATACTTTATTGACTTCGATCTTGAATTTATATTTTTTGTATACACACAAGTTGTGTAAAAATTTAAACTAAAAACTTAAACTGAAAACTTATATTAAAAAACAGAGTTTGCCCGTGATTCTTTTCAGATACATTGTTAATGGGTTTCTAGTCTTCTCCCAGCTTGGTTTATGCTGTGTGTATTTCCTTTTCATGGCTGACAACATAAGACAGGTAAGGTAAAATTTTATTAAGATTTGACAAATAAAACGGTCGACATGAAATTGCAGGGCTGCATTACTACGAAATCTCATGTTGTCAAGGTTCAAAATTAACACTGGACCACAGCGTTTTAGCCTTGGACCAGTAAGCGTACGACCAAAAAAGTCCGTTGGACAAGTGTTTTTTAATTTAAATAGAAACACCTTATCACATTTTTAGTACAAATATCTATTAAATGCCCAAAAGAAAAATGACCTAAATCTTCTCCTGGTGCTTGTTTCCAAATCACCATCAACTGTAACTGTGTAGAAAGTGTTTTTTGCATTTTGATACGGTCTTGTAACAAATTCTCTGGTCCAGTAAAAGTGTTGAGCTACAAGCCCTTCAGTCTTGTGGATTTTTCTCAAATTGGAGCCCGAAATATGAGCCCGAAATATGAGCCCTGGTTGTTAATACTGCTCATTTTGTGTCACTTAAAAGCAGTGGACACTATCGGTAAACAGTATTGTCCAAGGCCCACACTTCGTGTATCACAACTTATATATAAAATAACAAACCTGTGAAAATTTAGGCTCAATCGGTCATCGGAGTCGGGAGAAAATAACGGGAAAACCCACCCTTGTTTCCGCACGTTTTGCCATGTCATGACATGTGTTTAAAATAAATCCGTAATTCTCGCTATCGAGAATTGATATTGTGTTAATGTTTTCTCAAAAAGTAAAGCATTTCATGAAATAATATTTCATGAGAAGTCTTTCACCATTACCTTCTGTAAACCCTGTAAGTTATTTGTAAATCTGTGAACTTTTATTTTGTTTCTGTTCCGAAAGTGTCCAATGGCTTTAAACCCTTTCACACTATACCTCTTATCCCCACTCCTATACTGGAGTTTCACACTATACCTCTTATCCCCACTCCTATACTGGAGTTTCACACTATACCTCTTATCCCCACTCCTATACTGGAGTTTCACACTATACCTCTTATCCCCACTCCTATACTGGAGTTTCACACTATGTATCCCCACTCCTATACTGGAGTTTCACACTATACCTCTTATCCCCACTCCTATACTGGAGTTTCACACTATACCTCTTATCCCCACTCCTATACTGGAGTTTCACACTATACCTCTTATCCCCACTCCTATACTGGAGTTTCACACTATACCTCTTATCCCCACTCCTATACTGGAGTTTCACACTATACCTCTTATCCCCACTCCTATACTGGAGTTTCACACTATACCTCTTATCCCCACTCCTATACTGGAGTTTCACACTATACCTCTTATCCCCACTCCTATACTGGAGTTTCACACTATACCTCTTATCCCCACTCCTATACTGGAGTTTTTACCCCTTGGTTACCCTGGCGCACTTTCACACTGTTTCCAACTAGCTCCCTATTCATAGGGTTTCCGGTTGCACATTTCAAGGATACCCCTTGGGTTTTACTGCTTACCCCTACTCCAGAGAAGGGGTCGGATATATCCTGGGGTATACGCCTCTCTTAATAATTATACATGAGGTACGTCACAATGCTAACCCAAAACGAGGCTATGGGCGCAGCCACTGCAAGTGGTGGCGGAAGTGCGCCTATAGCCTCATTTTGGGTAAGAATTATGACATCATGCATAAATATTAAGAGAGGCGTACTCCCATTTTTGCCAGGGTAGATCAGGGGTAAAGGGATTCAAGTGTGAAAGAGCCGGCTGTTATTCTCCGGGGTTGCTGCCCCTGGGTAATGGATTAATGTGAAAAAGGCTCAAATAATGTTAATGACAAGAATAATAATAATGGAAATTTGTATAGCGCCTATCCATGTGAACATGCTCCTGGGTGCTGAACAATTAAAAGAAAACCTATTAAAATCCATACAGTTAAAACACCCAAGGGAAAATACAGTAAACATGTAATTAATGCAGAATTTGTACACAACAGTCAACAATTAAAAAACAATGAGAATAAACCCTAGTTAAAAAGCTGGAATTGCTACAAAGAATAAAAATATGTAATTGTACTTAGTGGTTTAAAAAGCACGCTAAAAAAGATTTGTCTTAAAGGCAGTGGACACTATTGGTAATTTACTCAAAATTGAATTTATCAACATTACCGGCGTTCCCTAAGTTGCTTAGGAAGCTAGTGACACAGTTCATGGCCAATAAAAAAAAAATTGTAAATTTTCTCTTTGATTCTAGATATATTCCAATTATTATGCGAGTGTTCCATCTATGCAAATCTTTCTGTTGATGTTACTGCCTTTGGTTCTCATCTACTGCTACATCAGGAACCTGGATGATTTAGCTCCCTTCTCTGCGCTTGGCAATATTCTCATTCTATCAGGAATAGCCATTATACTTGGGGTATGTATTTAGTGTCTTATCTTCAAATATTGTGTTTTTATCATTTTAAGTTATACCTAAAGCCGAGTTCATGCTTCCTGCGAATGTGAATGTGATATGAATTTTGACCTCACAAATTCGCAACAAATAATTTGCATCCATTGAAATGTGCTCAACTCCTGAGAAACATTTGTAGCGTTAATAGGGCTGTGATGACAGAATTCGTACCTCATTTGCATTAGGGGGAAGTATGAACCGGGCTTAACTCTTTGTAATAAAATTAAGATGAACATATCTGTTCTTTAGAGATCTGTCTTGCTATATACTTTACTACCGCGGAGTAGATTTGATGGATTGTTTGGGAGACTTCTTAGTTCTGAAAAGAACTGTCCTGCTTTTAAACTACTACCTGGGCATAAGGTATATGTAAAATTGGCTGGGACTACTTCTTTAGCTTATAGGATCGTTATTAACTGCACTACCGCGGAGTCAGTTCTTAAATTGGTCTAAACTTTTCGACTAGCTTGCTCTAGTCATCATCATGAGACTGTAGTAGTAGTCCCAGCTAATTTCCTATACCTTCCGAAAAGGTAGTAGTTAAAAAGCAGGACAGTTCTTTGCAGAACTGATAAGTCTCCGAAACAATCCGACAAATCTATTTCACGGTAGTAGAATATAGAAAGACAGTTCTCTAAAGAACAAACTCTACCTGGCAAGTACATGTAGACACACAAATGGTTTTACCGCAAACAAATATATGTTGATACCTCACCATGTAATGCCTCAAATCACATATAGCATATCTATTGCTAGACTTGACTGCAAATAAAAGTAATGTAATTTGTTTTTACAGTATCTAGCCTCCCACATAGGAGACCAAGTTGACCCAACAACATTACCTCTAGCTACCAGCCTAGATGGATTCTTCTTCTTCTTTGGTGCAGCCATTTACTCTTATGAAGGCATTGGTGTTGTAAGTACAACGAACTACATGTGTATTAACCTGAAAAGAAGAAAACAATCAGGAACAAAATTGCTTCCGACCGACACTTGCGACGGAAAATATTTATGAAATAGGGAGACCTCCTTTAAAGTGCTAGATAGATCGGTTCATTAAATATCGGTGTGGCAGTGGGATTCGTGGAAGTGTTGTGGCCGAGCAGTTAAAAGAGCACCGAATTCAAACTCTGGTGTTTCTGTTCAGCAGAGTGTGGGTTCGAATCCCCAGCCGTGACACTTGTGTCTTTAAGCAAGACACTTAACCATTGCTTCGTCCTTTGGATGGGACATTAAGCCGTTTGGTCCCATGTGTTATGTATACGCATGTAAAAGAACCCAGTGCACTTATTGAAAAGAGAAGGGGTTTGCCCTGGTGTTCCTGGCTGTGGTTGATGTATGCGCTGTAGCACCGTGTACACCCTTATAAGGTGCTACATACATTTGTAATTGGGTCTCATAATTCACAACTTCAATAACCCTTCTTTCTGTATAATGTATATACTCAGCGCCTTGAGTACCTTGTTTGTTAGATACGTGCGCTATATAAGACTAAATAAATCGGACGAGTTGGTCTATTAAAAGCGTTTGAAACCGTTTGTAATGAAATGCATATGGTTAGAAAGATGTTTTAAAAGTAGAATATAATGACCAACACAAGTATCACTCGAAATTGCACTGTTTTCCTTTTACGTCGCGAACTATCACAGTCGGCCATTACCATAAATGGCTGACCGTGTTAGTCGACAGGGTAAAAAGAAAACGATGCAATTTCGAGGCATATTTGTGTAGATCATTGTATTCTACTTTTACAATATCTTTCTAACCATATACATTTTACAACAAACGGTTACAGAACGCTTTTCAAACACCAACTCGACCGATCAAAGGCACCTGAGGCAATTTTCCCCATAGATATTGTGCATGGTTTTTAGATATGCTGATCTAACCATTAATGGGCCAATTCAATTTATCTCCTGTGAATACTAATGACTGCCACATGATCCTAGGTATTACCATTAGAGAACAAGATGAAGAATCCACAGAACTTTACCCGAGTGCTTCTTGGTGGGATGTTGATCGTTGTTATACTCTATATCTCCATGGGCACTCTGGGATACCTTTGTTTTGGAGACGACACCCAGGACACCATTACTCTGAATTTACCCAATACTAGGTAAGTACATTGTTGCAGATACACACACATATGTGTGGGTTCATTTGGCCTACATTACCCTCCGAGATCATTTTTCAACAATGTTCAATAGGGACTATCCTCACTAGTTGGTTCTTTGTTCTCACTAGTCATTTATGTACAAAACCAATAGAGATTGCTTCAATACAGGAACAACAGAAACTACAATAGGTGTCCTCTATTGTAATGGTCAAACACGATTGTGTATGTTTGTCTGTTGTAAGACAGTATACAATTGTTGCACGCTGCGACAGGATCCATGGTGTTTTGTATACCCGAGGGGGCAAATGGAACCCGAGGCGATGCCGAGGGCCCCATTTACCCTCGAGGGTGTACAAAACCCATGGACCCCAATCACAGCGTGCAACAATTGTTTTTTATACCATGGTAACATATTCCGCTTCTAAGGAGGCGTTCTGTTATTACAATGGATTAGGCATATAGTTTAATAAACAGACGAACAGTTGTTCGAATAAGAAACAATACCTCTGTTCTCTCGAACCCAAGCCTGTTTCTAACTGCTCAAACCGCTGGAAATCAACCAACGTTGGGGACTATGTTAATGCTCATGTTGCCTGGTCTGACGCATATAGACTTATACCCTGCAGTTTACAGCGCTGAGTTGTTCCAAACGGACAGTGCCCATGTTAAGTTACTGTGGCTGTGCAGAAGTCTTCCGTCAATCCACCGTGCATCCCCATTGGATTTAATTTTGTCATTCTACATAAAAGTTGCGGTACTTTAAACCCCCAAAAATGGGAACACAGTTCTGGCTTGGTATTTGACTTTAACAGGCAGTGTGTGTTTAATTGTCTTCTAAGATGTTTATTGATGTTTAGAATCTTTATGTTTCTCTTCAACTTGTATTTCTTGTGTTAATTTGTTCATACTTTTTATTTTGTGCTTTTATATATTTTTTGTTTATTTGCGTTGTTTTTATAAAATAAATAATAATAGTAATAATGAAGTGTCGAAATATTGATCTGTAAGTTTGTTTGTCCTTCTTGCTTTGCAGTCTGTACTTGGCAGTGAGAGTCATGATTGTGGCGGCTGTTTTTGTTTCATATGGAGTTCAGTTTTATGTTCCCATGACAATACTGTGGCCGTTTATAATGGATAGAATTTCAGAACGATATCATTTTATTGGAGAGATGATCCTCAGAACCATCTTGGTAACACTAGCAAGTAAGTAATCGTACATGTATTATACAATATTGATTTCCTCTTTGTGCGGGAACTGAAGAGGGTGATGCTATTTATTTGTCAGAGCCAACGTGTCCACCATATTTTCTTTGCACATGCTGGACCGTTCCTTTGGAATAAGTTACCCTCACACATTCGGGTAGTAGCACCATGGACATATTTAAATACAGATTGAAATTTCATTTGTTTCAAACAGCTTTTCATTAGATGTTTCTTTCCATTGTTCCCTCTTCTCATCTGTTGCTTTTTTGTTCTTCTTTTCATGCTCTTTGAGCACCTTATTAGGTGGACATTGTGCAAAATAAATATTCCTTTAAATTATTATTATTATATCTAGCTGTTGAAGTCACCAACAAGATGCTTATGTGATCACAAAGTTTTTTCTTTCCACAAAATGTTTTGTGATCACATTTTTTTTTTTTTTTTTTTTTTTACAAAATAGTTTGTGATTGGTACTTCATAAATCATACAAAGTGTCATTAGTCTTTGCCCAGCACTGATGTATTATGCATGACTGTGTATAAACTGTTGTATGAAAGGTTTTGCTTTCATTGCATTTTACTGTTGTATCTACTGTCTTTATGTCACTGCATTTTTTACTGTTGTATCTATACTGACTTTATGTCACTGCATTTTTTACTGTTGTATCTATACTGTCTTTATGTCACTGCATTTTTTACTGTTGTATCTACTGTCTTTATGGGGTTTTTTTTTCTTCTAAATGTTTTCTTTTACCAGTTGTTAGCTTTTCAGTCAATGTCTAATCATTTGGGTATGCACTTGTGGGCATAATATAAATAAATACATGTAGGCCTAATTTGTTATTATAATTATTATTAATACTATTTTAAATACTCACTATAAGTGAATTACCATATCTTTAGTTTGTTTACATCATTACTCTTTTCTAACTAAATTTCTGTACATTTCTCCATCAGTGGTCCTGGCTATGGTAGTCCCTCATCTAGCCCTCTTCATTGCATTTATTGGTGCTTTCAGTTCCTCCGCCCTGGCTCTCATCTTCCCACCGCTTCTTCAAGAAATCTCGTCTTACTCCAAGGGCTACTCCAGCCTTAGCAGGATACTGCAAGTCATCCGTAATGTTTTCTTCATAGTATTTGGCTTTGTTGGGTTTGTATTTGGCACCTACGTTGCCCTAAAAGGAATCATTGAGGACTTTTGAGATAGCCTCGACTGATTGACGTACAAGGAACTTGCGGAGAGTTTGTGAAAGACAATCGTCACAAACATTTGTGGCAATTTGTTTGCTCAAGTCAGAAAACGATCATACATCTTGTTGTTAAATGCCACATTTTGCCTGCCAGGTCTGTATGCCTTGTTTTTGAATGGGCAAGGGCACTAAGGCATTTCCTCCTTGGCAAAGGGCACCCTATGAGGAAATTGTAAATTTGTACTGGATTCATGGTCAACAAGGGGCATGGAGGCAATCGCCTTTGTTGCATCCATGAAGTGTCAGGCCTGACCTGGTTTTTTTTTTTATCTCCCCCCCCCCTACAAAAATAAAAAAATTAAAGATCAAACTGTAAAAGAAATGAGATAAAATAACCATATAAACGCCCCAAATTGCAGAGTTGTAGGGCTTTTAAAACCAATGAATTGGGCTAGGTAAATCCACTGTTCTCGGTAATGTGTGCTTGCTCAGTACTACAGAAACAGTGGAAATTGGCCGTTCAGTTGCCACGTGGCGTTCTAAAGACTCTCATTTACCCTTTAGTACAGTGGTAGTGGTAGACTGCCACCTGGCGTTCTAAAGACTCTCATTTACCCTTTAGTACAGTGGTAGTGGTAGACTGCCACCTGGCGTTCTAAAGACTCTCATTTACCCTTTAGTACAGTGGTAGTGGTAGACTGCCACGTGGCGTTCTAAAGACTCTCATTTACCCTTTAGTACAGTGGTAGTGGTAGACTGGGCCCCTGTCTTTTTATCCGCAAGGATAAAGACAGGTACTTTCTATTCAGATTTCAGATCCAGTGATTTTATTGGAAACATGAAAGCATTAGATAATTGTGCTTTGATTTGTCAGGTTGATTTGGGTTACTTTCGGTCGTCTGCATGGTGTGTCCATGTGTATTATGTATACATGTACATGCATGTGGATGTACTTGCATGTACTGTTGGTGTAGAATTGGACTATGTTTTTCTATGTGAAATGAATGTAGGTGAAAGGTGAAGATACATGGGGTTATGGAGGCCACTCTCTGACGTCAGATGTTCAGGCTATGGTAATTGTGATTGAAACGGTACTTAAGAAAATAATTGTCAGGAGGGTTGGAATTTTATAAACCCAATCTTTCCCACGTCCGATCGATGGCACTTAAATCATACTGGCGGAAGATATTCGCTTGTTGGTTCACACTTGCCGCTAGGACTATCTTTGTTATGGCTTTACGTAGGATCGTAGACAATGAGACCCTTTCACAATTGGCAGACACCAGGGACCAATTTCATAAATCCTGTAAGCACAAAAACTTGCTAAGCAAAGACTAAGTATTGCTAGGAAGAAACTATAAATAAGTAAACAGCAAATTTCTGCTAAACAGCTTCAATTAGATTTCGCAAGTTTATAATGTTGCGTGGAGGCCTAATTTACCATAGTATGAAAGTACAAATAATTTTCAATGTTTTTATTAGACTGTGCAATTTTTTCTGACTGAAGGACTATCAGATCATTTATCGTACAAGCAAGTAGTCTTACGTCTTTTTTTCTTTTCTTTATACAACATTTTCATTGTGATGAGATTAATCATTGTATATTTTCTTAAATGATCTTGAGTGGGATTTGAAACTTTGCACGGGGAAGTATAATTAGTTGAGGATTGCAGGAGCTCCATGTGTGAAAATCTTGAAAAAGAACCGGTGGTTGACAACTCAATGTTTGGATCAGTTTGCTTCAGCTCTGTTGCTAGATGCTGCTTTCTAAGACTCCTTCCATTGAGCCAAGCCGCAGAAAAAAGTCTTTCTATTTTCATATTCACATTTTACTTCAAAGTTAATGTTTCTCAAAAAGCTTTATAAATACACATCATCACATGTTCTATATCAAACAAATTCATTTCCAAATCCTATTATTTAAAAGTGTTTTTTATCTGTAACATATTCATTGGAGTGGTCAAATTTGACAGGTTACATATGAGAAGCATAAGCCCCGCATAAAGTTAGTTGTCATTTCATTTGGAGCGGTTTTAAGCTTGATGTCTTTTTGAATCATTCTTTATCATAGAGCTATATAGCTCTATCTATGGACTTTATTTACAAGTGTACGAAGTGTACCCAAGTGTGACGTCAGATGAAACTTTTAATCTTTCCCCTGCCCGACTGAGGGGGCGCTATACAAGGGGACTGTTAAAAAACAAGTGTGTCAGAATGTTGTTCGTGAAAACAGGTGTCCGAATGAGAAAGTTATGAAAGCTACACTCTCGCTCGTTGCGATAACGTACACCCTCCTGCCGACGGCGGAGCCGGAGGGTTACGAGTCACTCCCATTCGATGCAGGGTGAAATGGTCAAACACGTACAATAGAACCTGGGAATATAGAACCTGGGAAATTTGTGACTGTTTCGCTCCCGGAATCTGGTAAGTTGTTGTCATTTTTTTCAAAATATTTTCTCAATTGTGTTTTTGAATGTTATTCATTAGACATTGAGGATTAAGTTCGTGTTCATAGAATTTGTGTCATTATTTTTTAAAGTGGTAAAAAATTAGCAAATCAGTTGACTAAAATATTTCGCCCTGCATCGAATGGCAGTGACTCGTAACCCTCCGGTTACGCCGTCGGCAGGAGGGTTACGTTATCGCAACTACACTCTCGCACAGTGCGCACGCCTTTTAATATTGGGTCTATGGACGGCGGAAGTGGATTCTTGGTGGTAAGTTTCGAACAAATCAATTGAAACCCCCTTTAATTTATATTCTACTGAATGTTTGGTGTCGCTTTTGAAAGTTCTAAAACGGAAATTGCCCGAGTCGGCCAAATGCACTCGCATGCTTGCAGGAGAATGCAGGCCTGAAATTCAATTACTTCAGAATAAACTTTCAAAAACGCTTTATTATTTTGGTTGTATTGTTTCCTGCCAGCACAGACTGAGCAAAGCCCCCCCCCCCCCCCCCCCCCGCGGCACCCTACTGCTGGACGAAACTCGTCTTCATCTAGAAATATTATGGCAAAACTGTAATGAAGCCAGTCATGAATGGATATCGAGTTTCATCATGAAGCCGAACCGTTCTAGCCTTCGTTCTCATTTTAATTTAACCTACCATCATTTTTCAAAGTGTCGTCGACGTAGAAGTGCCCTCTCAAGTCATCCCGTAGACTTGATTTCAAGCCTGAAACTTATTTCAAGCATGAACTGCGGTTATTTCTCTGCAGCCATGCACGCAGAATTCCCCCGCAGATTTGCTATTTCATTTGCTGTTCAGCCAATAATGTAGGCTACGGCCGGCTATCAGCAGGACGACTATAATTCACGATCCCCCAGTGTTGGAACGAAGTGTAAGATAAAGCCCCGATTTGACCAAGGTTGTCAATTTGCTGGAACAACGCATGTTGTTCACTTTTTGCAAATGTAAATGACACAGAAAAACGGGGCTTCCAAATTACACAAAAACACGTACCCACTCTGGCTTCAGTACTAATATTCAAAATGTGCACACATTGTTTTGGTTTCGTTACGCTAATAACGGAGGGAGCCGCTACTTGTACTTTGTATACATGTACTTTTATACACGCCATGACATGTACAATTAACATAACCGTGAAGAGTGATTGTGTCCAATAATACAGCGTTGGGGTTCAATGCCAAGTTCACATCGCATGCGTAGAGCCTTCCGTAAAACCGCAATAGTTTTCTTTTCGGTGGTTTATTTCATTAATTGTGTTTTATATGTTGATTTATTTTCAACCGACCATGATCTCCTACCCTAAATCTCGACACTTTGAGTACAACTGTTCGAGAAAACCATAATTTTGTCTTCCCCCCATGAGATGACGCACACCATAAGTTAATGTTGTCCTATTCAATCGACACATAAATACAACACGGATGTATATGCATTTGATTTGGGTGATCCGGAGGGTGTGTGTTCGTTTACGAGGGGACGAATGCACACTAAACTGTAACCAAACATAAACATATGCCTCTACTCCCTGCCTCTAGCACACCCACCCTTCGATCACTTAGTACCTTTTTGGAAAGTTGCTGAAAGTTTGCAATTAAAATGTTTTTTTTGTTTTTTTGTTTTTTACATTTAAAGGCAGTGGACACACTTGGAATTTACTAAAATTAAAAAATTGTAAGCACAAAAACTTACTTGGTAACAAGCAATGGAGAGAGCTGTTGATATAGTATAAAACATTGTTAGAAACGGCTCCCTCTCTAGTAACGGTTTTTTCGAGAGAGAAAGAAGTAATTTTCCACTAAAATATTTGAATTCGATTTCGGGACCTCAGAATTAGATTTCGAGGACCCGAACTCAAGCATGATCGAAAGCACACAAGTTCGTGTAAAAAGAGTGTTTTTCTTCCATTGTTATCTCTCAACTTCGACGACCAATTGAGTTATAAATTTCACAGGTTTGTTATTTTGTGCATAATGTTGAGATACACCAAGTTGCTGGTCTTTGACAATTGGCAAAGGTGTCCACTGTCCAGTGTCTTTAAGTACACATTTTGTAGTATGTTTATTACATTTAATGTTATTTTAGCAGTCATAATTTTGTTTAATATGTTTATTTATTTGTTAGAAATTATTTTTAGAAAAATAAATGTAGTTTTAGAAAGACGTATATATACCAAGAATACACAACGTGTTGTATTTGTAGATTATGTACATGTAAATGCAAGCACACATTTCGTCGGTGTTTTCAAATATATCATACATAGTGATTCGTGGAAATCGTTGTGTTTTCATTAGGGTTTATGTTCAAATTTGCTGGCGTGTCTTGACTTGCAAACTAATGTAAATGACACAGAAAACATTAGGGCTTCCAAAAATACTGGGCTCCCTCTGAAGTAAAGTCGTTTTCGAGAAAGATGTTATTTCTCACTAAAATATTTGAATTTGATTTCGAGGTCCCGAAATCAAGCATCTTAAAGCATACAACTTCGTGTGACAACGGGTGTTTTTTTCTTTCATTAATAATAATATCTCGCGACGACCGATCGAGTAATAATTTTCTCAGATTGACTTTTATTTTATGCATATGTTGAGATACACCAATGAGAAGACTGGTCTTTGACAATTACCCAAGGTGTCCAGCGTTTTTACACACTTTTTAATATGTTTATTACTTAGTATGTTATTTTAGCAGGCATGTTATAAATTATTTTTAGAAAACAAAATTGTTCTAGAGTGACGTAAACCAGGACTACACATCATGTTGTAGATTATGTATACATGTTAATGCAAGCACACATTTCGGTGTTTTCAAAAAGCCATTCATCACCAAATAGTGATTCCGTAGAAGTTGTTTTGTTTTCTTTTGGGTTTATGGGGGTCAAGCAATGAGTGTGTAATTATGCACAATGTGAGGGTTATGTGCTTGAACTTGAGGAGACTTGACAAATAAACTGTTTGTGATCAAACCATGAGATGTATTTTGCGCGTGGATCCGTGTAAAGCAAATGGTGGCAATGTGTGGGTGTGTGTGTGGGGGGGGGGGGGTAGGCCTGCATAAATTAATTCTATTAATCTTTTTATTTTCCCTCGGGGGAAACCTCTCAGTTAAACACTGTTTTTCAGAGGTGCCCAGCAACTACCAGGCACAGTCAACATTTAGAAATTGAATTCATATAAAAAATATATATTTATAAAAAAACTAATTGGTTAAGAGCATTATTAAAAAATAGAAACTCCGCAAACGTTTAAATGAAGACTACGGACATATATATGACAACAGCACACAATCTTTACAACAAGCAAAATAAACAACAACGAGAAAGGTTACAAATCTGGGCCAGCCACGAAAAGTACCACATGCCCCATTTAAAATTCGAATGTACAGCACTTTTAAACTTCCTTTAGGATTCCACAGGATTCTTTAGTGTATTAAAGCCATTATACACTTTCGGTAAACAGTATTGTCCAAGTCCCACACTTCGTGTATCACGACTTATATATAAAATAACAAACCTGTGAAAATTTAGGCTCAATCGGTCATCGGAGCAGGGAGAAAATAAGTGGAAAACCCACTCAGTTTCCGCACGTTTCTCCGTGTCATGACATGTATTTACTATAAATCCGTAATTCTCGTTGTCGAGAATTGATAATTGTTTTAATGTTTTCTAAAAAAGTAAAGCATTTCATGGAGTAATATTTCAAGAGAAGTCTTTCACCATAACCTTCTCCATGCCTTCTGTAAACCCTGTAAATTATTTGTAAATCTGTGAACTTTTTTGTTTTTGTCTGTACCGAAAGTGTATAATGGCTTTAGGGGGAGTTGATTTAATGAATGGATCTTTAAGACTTTAATAAAGAAAGACTCTGATAAGGTCGAAAGTTCAGGCCGTTATTATTTTGAGGGGGAATTAACCATTTATGGTGTCCTTTCAGTTGGTAATAGTTGCAACATCTAGCTCTCGGGTGTATTCTCATAAGAGAAAAACGACACATTGTTTGTGCATTCTCAGCCATTAACGGAGCTCTGAAAAGATGTTTTGTTGTCTGGATCGTCGGATTGGGAAGAAGTTTGTCATTCATAGGACTCTCGGCCGGCGGATTAGCAGAGAGTAATTGAAAAGATGTTTGGTACATGTAGTCTGAATTGTAGGAATTACAGGGGTTCGCGAAGAGAGGTTGATGATGTCACTTAAGTGTTTGATACTGATGGTACTACATCTATACGTCTGGGAAAATGTCCAATGTTTCAAGAGTTCACGTGACCGCCGAGGAGCGGAGACTAGCGCTGATGGGGTATCATGCTGTGAATGGCGCTCAGTTTGGACGTATTGTCAGATATATACTAGCCAATTGCGACCCGGACGGACCCATTGCAGAGATATATTTGCATCGAGATAACGAAAGGTTGCGGCGAAGAGTTCGAGACATGATCAAGCGTGATTTAAACAGGTGAGAATAATATGACTTTGAATCTGTATCTATATTATATGCATCAGGTTCGAGATTTCTACCTCCATCATGGAGTCCATGGTTCGAGGTAGCCATAATGCACCATACTGTCAGACACTTCGTACCTTCGGGACACTTCGTACCTTCGGGACACTTGTCCTTTCCGGAAATGTTTTTCTATCTTGATTGGTATCTTTCATAACACATAAATTTAACTAATTATCGGCTAAATGCACAAGCTTGCTCAGGTAACCATGACCTTAACCAAGCTTTGCTTCTTTATGGGTCTCCCACTGTTTCATGAATGTCCATGCTTTATTATTCATTTAATGTAATCTTATCTATCAAACATCTACTTATTTCTTAATTTCCAACTTACATTGCCTGTGATTTGATATTGATTGTGATTTTGATACTGTGGAAATAAACTGATCACTTTCGTACCATAACCATTGGTCACTTTGTACTGTGGGCAGAATACGAAGTGACTATCAGCTGAGTCACTTCGTACCGCCAGCCGAGTCACGTTGTACCTTCCTTAAAATGTTTATTCCTTAAAAAAGTTATTGTTCGTTGAGATACATATAGTAATCTTGTTTATTATGTGAATGTCTTTTTCTAATGTGAAATTAATAGTTTTTATAAGTTAATGTCCGCCAAGGACAACATCAATCGCCCATAATTATTCTTTATAAATATTTTAAAATCAAAACAAAGCAGTCGTCGAAATGGCTCCTTGGTCCCAACAAAATAATAATAATTGGTTTGATTCGTTATTATTTCATAATCATCCGATCACTAAAGCATAAAATAATCATAAACGATGCAGAAATTACAATTTAGTACGAGGTAAATTACGATGTGAGTCTTGTAAGAAGGTACGAAGTGTCTTGTACGAAGGTACGAAGTATCTTGTCAGAAAAACGATATTTTTATTCATAATTTTCCCTATTATATCCTATAGAGTCTTCCCATGTTAATGCAATCAGACGTCCCCGTTTGACCCCGTGGTCGCACCCAAAAACTGCTTGAAATTAAATAAAAGTAACGTCCTGCCTTTAAAAAAGGAAGAATGGGCTTCCCCTTTTTATAGTTGGCCGCCCGACATGTTTTTAAAAACAACCGGTTGAGCTACCCCCCCCCCCCAAAAAAAAAAAAAAAAAAAAAAAAAAAAAAAAGATTGTCAAAATTTATTTGTGTTTTTTTGGAGAAGAAAATAAAATCTTTTTTTATTATAAACTAACCCCAAAATCAATAAGGAAGCGGGTGGGACGCTCAACAATGAATTTGTTTCCTTGTTTTTCCCCTTATACTATTTTAATAGCATTAGGGGGGAAAAGAAGAAACAAAACATTTGTTAGTCAGCTCAGATGTATGTCTTACTGCTGTCGGCGATGCAATCTTTTGTAAATTTCAAATTCAATTTCCAGAATGATCCTATTGACAAATTGTATGTCTATAATCAACAACATTCATTTTGTTGTCATCAATGTGTAGGCTAATTGGTCAGAGAGAAAGAGAAATGCGCTGGATGCCACCTATGAATTTTGCACCAGCTGCAACAGGCCATCAACCCCTCACACGAGCTGCAAGACCACTGTCTCAACCCTGACATCCATTTCTCCAGCCAGCCGCACCAGAGCGCCAACAACTCCTTCCAGCCGCACGACCACTCCTGCCTCAACCCTTCCAGCCAGCCGCACCAGAGCACAAACACCTCCTAGCAACCGCACCAGAGCAGAAACCCCTCCTAGCAACCGCACCAGAGTATCAAAGCCTCCAGCCAGCCGCACCAGAGCACCAACCCCTCCTAGCAACCGCACCAGTGCAGAAACCCCTCCTAGCAACCGCACCAGAGCAAAAACCCCTCCTAGCAACCGTACCAGAGTATCAAAGCCTCCAGCCAGCCGCACCAGAGTACAAACCCCTCCTAGCAACCGCACCAGAGCAGAAACCCCTCCTAGCAACCGCACCAGAGTATCAAAGCCTCCAGCCAGCCGCACCAGAGCAGAAACCCCTCCTAGCAACCGCACCAGAGTATCAAAGCCTCCAGCCAGCCGCACCAGAGCACAAACCCCTCCTAGCAACCCCACCAGAGTATCAAAGCCTCCAGCCAGCCGCACCAGAGCTCAAACCCCTCCTAGCAACCGCACCAGAGCAGAAACCCCTCCTAGCAACCCCACCAGAGTATCAAAGCCTCCAGCCAGCCGCACCAGAGCACCAACCCCTTCTAGCAACCGCACCAGAGCAGAAACCCCTCCTAGCAACCGCACCAGAGTATCAAAGCCTCCACCCAGCCCCACCAGAGCACAAACCCCTCCTAGCAACCGCACCAGAGCAGAAACCCCTCCTAGCAACCCCACCAGAGTATCAAAGCCTCCAGCCAGCCGCACCAGAGCACAAACCCCTCCTAGCAACCGCACCAGAGCAGAAACCCCTCCTAGCAACCCCACCAGAGTATCAAAGCCTCCAGCCAGCCGCACCAGAGTACAAACCCCTCCTAGCAACCGCACCAGAGCAAAAACCCCTCCTAGCAACCGTACCAGAGTATCAAAGCCTCCAGCCAGCCGCACCAGAGTACAAACCCCTCCTAGCAACCGCACCAGAGCAGAAACCCCTCCTAGCAACCGCACCAGAGTATCAAAGCCTCCACCCAGCCCCACCAGAGCACAAACCCCTCCTAGCAACCGCACCAGAGCAGAAACCCCTCCTAGCAACCCCACCAGAGTATCAAAGCCTCCAGCCAGCCGCACCAGAGCACAAACCCCTCCTAGCAACCGCACCAGAGCAGAAACCCCTCCTAGCAACCCCACCAGAGTATCAAAGCCTCCAGCCAGCCGCACCAGAGTACAAACCCCTCCTAGCAACCGCACCAGAGCAAAAACCCCTCCTAGCAACCGTACCAGAGTATCAAAGCCTCCAGCCAGCCGCACCAGAGCACCAACCCCTTCTAGCAACCGCACGACCAGTTATACCTCAACCCATCCAGCCAGAAGCACATCAACAGCTCGCAGACGCACCTTGTCTACCATCACACTATGACGCATTGGCTCAAGATATTCGAGTTGGAAGAAACCATCGTCCACATGATGATGACCCTCAATATGATCTGCATGAAGATATCAAAGAAGGCCACGTACCGTTATACAACAGAAGAACAGCATTGACCCAACATTTAACCAGGACCATGGACTTTTTCACGAATTGCATGTTTTTTTCAACTTCCTCTTCTACCACCACCACTACCACCACTACTACTACCACTACTACTACAACAACTAGATCAAGAACAACAACCAGACCAACAACACCAACAACAACAACAACGACAACAACGACAGCCACATCAACATCAACAACAACCACCACAACAATGGCAGTCACGGCAACGACAGCCACCACCACCCGCATATCAGCCACGTCCACCACCATACTAGCTACAGCCTTTACCGCATAGCCAAAGCCATTACCACTCTAGTAACAGCCATTGCAACATTAGCCACAGAGAGAAAGTGGTATTTTTTGAGAAAGGGGTCATTTTTCACTCAAACAATATCATACCTAAATGGCTTTTTATTATGCATCTGAAAGCACACAAAACTATACACCAATGGTGTTTTTTCGTTCACTATTCTCGGCAAATCCGATGGCCAATTGAGCTGAAATGTTCACAAGATTGTTATTTTTATGCGTTCTGGGATATGTTCACAAGATTGTTATTTTTATGCGTTCTGGGATACACCAATGGAGAATACTAGTCTTTGAAAATTATTACCGAACGTGTCCAGGGGGGGGGGTCGATTTCACAAAGAGATATCGAAAACGTATGGATAGTCCTAAGTTAGGACGAGTAACTCGAAATAAGACTAGTCCCAACTCTTTGTAAAATCCACCCCAGTGCCTTTAATTAGCTTGTATACAATCATGTACAGTGTGTATATACATGTATTTATATATAAACAAATTATTTTATTGTTATGTTTTTAATTTACGCATTTGTATTATTTTATATAGCAAAGCTGCTTGCTTTTGTTCTGTTTTATTTTAAGCCCATGGGCCTACTGTGCATTTTGATGTAGGCCCTAAATGAACAAATAAAAAGCTAGAAGTCAACTTTTGTTTTGTCGATCTGTAAATCTTTGTAATGAATCATAAACAAAATTAACCAAGGTTTAGACTTAATACTTATCTTTGAACACGCTAAGAATGTTAATTGGGTTTACTGTCAAACTCACTGGTCGAGTTGGTCCACTGGTACATCCCTTCCGGAGTCGGAGATTCCCTGTTTGATCCCCGGGCGGGCTTTACAACATGACGTCATTTTTGTGCGAACAAAAAGTTGGAAATCCCTTTAAAGTATTGCTTGATTCCGGAACCTCAAATTATACATCTGAGGTCTAGAAATTAAATTCGTGTAAAATTACGTCTTCCCCGAAAACCATATTACTTCAGAGGGAACAGTTTCTCCAAATGTTTTAAACCATCAACAGCTCTCCATTGCTTATTAACAAGTAAGTTTTTATGCTAACAATTAGTTGGTATGTTCTTGTGTGGTATGGTTGAACGGTCCTCCACTTTACTCGGAGTGAATAATTCGAGTGCCTTGAGCAAGGCTAAGTTTTTGCAAGATGGTAACACTCAAGCTTTAAGGCATGCAATAAACATTTTCTGTTTCCACGTCAAAGCTCGAGTTTTTGCAATCAATACAAAGCCATCAATGCCAAACAAAAACAGTTTGTTTACAAAGTTGTACAAATATTGTTGGAAAAACTAAACAACCAGTTATGGAAAGTATTTTTATTTACATGAACTTGAAAGCTTAGGGCCTACATAAAATGTTGAATTTCGTTTAATAGTACGTGGTCGTCCTTGCCAACCAGCGCGGTTTATTTATGGAAAGTTGAACTCCACCTGCAGTTCAACTATTCGTTTCCAAGTTGAAAGGCAGTGGTGATGCTGTGGAAAGAGACAAAAGTACATCCTGTTAACCAACTGAATAAAATAATAACCATTGGTTCCAGTTATAAGGGCCCTTGGCTACCATTAAACACCATGGCGATCGAATCTTTGAACATTGTTAAATGCAATGGAAATGGAAGGGGGTACATTAGCAATGGGGGACCTTGGAACGCTACGTGGCAGCAGACTTACACGGTAAATGTTTACTGTTGTAGCTCTGAGCATGCGCACGTTAAAGGAAACAACGGATTTACATGGTAAGTCTGCTGCCACCTAGCGTCCTAAAATGGTTTAAAAAGTACACGACGTGCTTCCCCAGAGAGTTTAGAATAGGTACCTGTCTTTATCCTTGCGGATAAAGACAGGTACTTGCTACCATGCTGCTAGGTCCAGTGTTTTCATTGGATAATATGATCATTTGATAAATGCAGTGACCAAAAGCTACCGCACCTTGGTTTGTTTTGATTGGGTCTGAGGTTACCTCGAACGACCAATCGAAACACAGATATAAAAAGGTTAATACTTTCGGTCGTCTGCATCTGTGTCCACGTATGTGTATTGTATACAGTAAATGCATGTGCATGTACTTGCAATATTGTAATGTTTGTGCAGAATTTGACTACGTATCTTTGGGTGCGTTCGTTTAGCTTCCCCGGGTCGATGAAGACCAGGGAATAATATTCGTTCCGTTCCTTTTTGGGGTTGATGAACTGGGCACAGACGAATTTAGCATCTTGACAGGTATGGCCGGTCAAGTCAAAGCCATAGCTGACGTCGTTGAAGACGACTTTACCCTCCATTTCCGAAGAGGGCCATTCTCTTTCAGGCAATGCTTTCTGTATGACGGTGCCAGACAGCTCGTTCTGCCCGTTTTCTCTGCTAGACATCGACACCCTCACTGTCCATATTCCTCGACGGTGTTGACTCCATGGAATTGCCTCCGAATACTTCACTTTCAGCTGCAGAGCAATCTCATTTGCTTTGCCTTGTTTTATGGAAGCTTGTGGCACCTCTGGATTAATCTCATTCACAGTAACATCTGTATGGTATTAGGAATGTCAATTATGTTTTAGTTCCTCATAACTACAGTCAAAACATGAATCCTTTCATTCTCACCACTCTTAAAAACACACGGGTCAGATTATTGACCCACTTCTGGGTCAGGTTAACCAACAAAAAAATGGTTTAAAAAAAGACTAGGATTCTGCATCATTTTGACTCACTTTTAATGGCTTTTTATATATATATATAAACAAACAACAAAACTCGGGTCAGAAGAGATCATTTTGGGGTCAGGCCGCCCAGGAAACTGGTAAAAAAAGAAGAGATTCTGGCTTATATTCTGCGTCATTTTGCCCCGCTTGTTGGGACCCGGACAGGGTTAATTGATCTGGCAGCTGCCTCGATGTCTTTGGAACCTTTTTTTAAAAGTTCCGTTTTGGGGCGGACTTTTTTTTTTTTTTCTTTCTTTTCCCGGGCGACCGTCAACCACCCACCCCCTCCCCTCCCCAAAGTTAAGAAAAAGATAACGTTCACGACGCAAAGAGAACGCATACTATTGGTTGAATGAGCGTGTGTGTATTCTGCATGGAGCAATTCAACCAATAGAATGCGTTCTCTGTCTGGTGTGTTCGTTATCGTTTTCGTTATCACTGCAGTGTAGCGTTCCAAAGCCTCCGATTGTAAGCACGGCCATTCTCTGTACCGTCAGGGGAGAGGTTTCAATGCCCCCCCCCCCCCCATAGTTCACTTGTTATCCATCCCATATAAAATAGAGTCCTTTTTGAGAAATTCAGAAATATTTACAAGTCTCTATTCTCAGATAAACTGGTCTCAAATGCCACTATAGACCTCTTTGATGGTACAGCCATCTTGAATTTTCCCCATCGATATAAATCTTACCAAACCGAGGCTGAAAGATCCCCGGGCGAGCTTTACAACATTGTGACGTCGTTGGAACACGTTGCCTTGGATCGGTCGAGTTGGTCTTTGAAAAGCGTTCTGTAACCGTTTGTTTTAAAATCGGTATGGTTAGAAATATATTGTGAAAGTAGAATACAAAGAATTTTGTTGACTCCAATAAATGGCCGACCGTGTTATTCGACGAGGTAAAACGAAAACCGTGCAATGTTTAGTGATACTTGTGTGGATCACTTTTAAAACATCTTTCTAACCATATGCATTTCATAACAAACGCCTCAAACGCTTTTTGAAGACCAACTCGTCCGATCCAAGGCAGTGTTCCTTTAAGCGAAAAAAAGGAGGAAGTCTCAAAGTATTACGAATCGGTCATGTCAATAACAATTAATGAGCAAATACTAAAACCGCCCAGTCCCTTTGATATGAAGGGACTGTGTCAATGACTGATATGTGAAAGTCTAAAATGGCACAAGTGAATAACAAGTGTGCAGGGGGAAATCTGTCCGCCGGGGATTTCGCCCCCAGCGCCCATGTGGGAACATGGGGGCTGGAGGAGGAGGGTTCAAAAGAGGGCGCTAACAGAGCGCTTACAATGAAATAAAAAACAACCTTGTCACACAAAGTTGTGTGCTTTCAGATGCTTGATTTCGGGACCTCGAAATCTAATTTTGGGGTCTCGAAATCAAATTCGTGGAAAATTACTTCTATTCGAAAACTATGTTCCTTCAGAGGGAGCAGTTTCTCACAATGTTGTTTACCATCAACAGCTCTCCATTGCTTGTTACCAAGTAAGTGTTTATGCTAACAATTAGTTTAAGTGATACCAATTGTGTCCAGTGCCCTTGAACATGATGGGCCTGTGGTAGGTTCTTGTGGGGGTATGGTGGGGTGGGGCGGGGCGGTCATCTACTTGAAACAATACAACAACACGACAACATTTTCAATTCAAAGGATACAATTCATGCAGTACTTGTTTTAATAGCAACAGCACATAATAACAGCACAGCACATAATACGATCATTATATAGGCCGAAAGTCAGCACAATGGATTGCCATACATAGTCGTGACTACAACAAATTATATTGTACAATTACCGAGATAGATGATACTCTCATGGGGTGTTTTGAATTTGACTCAAATTTGATCAAATTGTCTGGATCTGGGCCAATTTGAGTGTAATGATGTGTGATACTTAAAGGATTCGGGTACTTTTTGTAACACAAAACACAATGTCCACAGATTTAACGTTTGAAGATAATGATAGTTGAAAGCGTACCTTGAAATATTACTTGCTGAGGTGGTGTAGTTTTGGGGGAAATTAGTAAAACAATGTCACGAAAACGTTTATTTCATGCTAAAATAATTTTCGTCTCATGATCACTGAGACGAAAATTAAGTTCATGACCCTGTTTTACTCACTTTTAAAAACTACAGCCCCTCAGCAAGTAATTTTTTCAGGGAAGCTTTCTACTATCATTATTTTCAAACCGTGTGAGTTCAAATCTGTGACATTGGGTTTTTTGTCCTACAAAAGTTACCAGACCCTTTAATCCAGGATCACTCACATTAACTATAAATGTTATATAAACTCCATTGAATGTTCAGGTCATCAGTTTATTTTATTATCTTTGAGCAACTAGCAAAGCACACTAGAAATACAATATTTTGATGTTAACGTCCTCTGCACAGCACTATAGAAAATTCAACATCTGAAACTGCTACTCATCATAGACTTTGTTTGCCTGCTGGTCATAATAAACCTGAGTTTCCTAAATGGAAATTAGGGCTGCAAATTGTTTGTAAATTTTTCGAGTTTTTGCATGATAATAACGCTCAAAACTTTGAGGCATTCATAGACCTTTCTAATGCAACGTCACAGCTCGAGTTTTTGCAATCAATACAAAGCCATCAATGCAAAACAAATCCAGTTTGTTTACAAAGTAATAAAAACATGGTGGAAACAAAACAAAACAACCAGTTATGGAATGTATTTTTATTTACTTGGAAGCTTACAGGAAATGTTTGATTTGGTTTAATGGTATGCAGTCGTCCTTCCCAACCAGCTCGGTTTGTTTATGGAAAGTTGAACTCCACCTGCAGTTGAACTGTTTCTGTTTCCAAGTTGGAGATCAGCGGTGATGCTGTGTAAAGATAAAAGAAATACAACATTCTGCTTTTTAACAAATTGAATAAATAACAATTGGTTCCAGTTATAAGGGCCCTTGGCTACTATTAAACACCATGGTGATCGATTCTTTGAACAGTGTTAAATGCAATGGAAATGGAAGGGGGTGCATTAGCAATGGGAGACCTTGGAACGCTACGTGGCAGCAGACTTACACGGTAAATTTTCACTGTTGTAGTTCTGAGCATGCGCCATTAAAGGAAACAACGGATTTACATGGTAAGTCTGCTGCCACCTAGCGTCCTAAAATGGTTTTAAAAGTACACGACGTGCTTCCCCAGAGAGTTTTATCCTTGCGGATAAAGACAGGTACCTGCTACCATGCTGCTATAGGTCCAGTGTTTCCATTAGATACATGATCATTCGATAAATGCAGTGACCAAAAGCTACCACACCTTGGTTTGTTTTGATTGGGTCTGAGGTTACCTTGGACGACCAATCGAAACACAGATATGGAAAGGTTACTTTCGGTCGTCTGCGTCTGTGTCCACGTATGTGTATTGTGCAGAATTTGACCAAAGATATTTGGGTGTGTTCGTTTAGCTTCCCCGGGTCGACCCCGGTGTGTGGCGTTTTCTTTTTCCAGGATGAACGTGTGCAGATAATTACCCACGTTCGTCCTGAAAAAAAACCCCGCCACACACCGGGGTCGACCTAGGGCAGCTAAACGAACGCACCCTGTATGTGAAATGAATGTAGGTCAAAGGTGAATGTACACACGCACGCCGGCTGGAGGCCGGCCGGTCTCTGGCGTTATTCACGAGTCCTTTAGTAGGAGGGGGGTGATGGGTTCAACCTTTTACTTTCGTAAGGTCTTTAGCAAGACTATTGGTCATCTCCTCCCTAGATAGTTATTTTCTGATTATGCTCAGTTTTTCCAAAAGAATGAAAACAAAAGCTAACCTTAGCAGTGGTGATGTCCAAGCTAACCTCGGCAGTTGGTATTTTCAACACAACTTGTCACAGCTTCCCCGTACAGCGGAGAGATGAAGACCAGGGAATAATATTCGTTCCGTTCCTTTTTGGGGTTGATGAACTGGGCACAGACGAATTGAGCATCTTGACAGGTATGGCCGGTCAAGTCAAAGCCATAGCTGACGTCGTTGAAGACGACTTTACCCTCCATTTCCGAAGAGGGCCATTCTCTTTCAGGCAATGCTTTCTGCATGACGGTGCCAGACAGCTCGTTCTGCCCGTTTCCACTGCTAGACATCCACACCCTCACTGTCCATATTCCTCGACGGTGTTGACTCCATGGAATTGCCTCCGAATACTTCACTTTCAGCTGCAGAGCAATCTCATTTGCTTTGCCTTGTTTTATGGAAGCTTGTGGCACCTCTGGATTAATCTCATTCACAGTAACATCTGTATGGTATTAGGAATGTCAATTATGTTTTAGTTCCTCTTCTCAACACTCTTAAAAACACACGGGTCAGATTACTGATCCACTTCTGGGTCTGGTTAACCAGGAAACTGGTTTAAATAAAGACTATAGGGTTATGCATAATTTTGACCCACTTTTAATGGCTTTTTATATATATTTAAAAAAAAAACTCGGGTCAGAAGAGATTATTTTGAGGTCAGACTGACAGGAAACTGGTAAAAAAGAAGAGATTCTTAATAATATTCTGCGTAATTTTGATTCACTTGTTGGGACCCGGTTAGGGTTAAATTGATCCGGCAGCTACCTCGATGCATTTGTTGCCTTTTTTAAATGTTCCGTTTTGGGGCGGAAATTTTTTGTTTTTGTTAAAAAGAAATTTTAAAAATCCGGGGCATCCGTCCTCCCCCACCCCACCCCAAGGTTACAAAAACGACAACGATCACGACGAAAAGAGAATACATTCTATTGGTTGAATGAGCGTGGGCGTAATCTGCGTGGAGTAATTCAACCAATAGAATGCGTTCTCTGTCTGGTGTGTTCGTTATCGTTTTCGTTATCACTGCAGTGTAGCGTTCCAAAGCATTCAATTGTAAGCACGGCCATTCTTTGTGTAGTAAAGAATGTCATTAGATAAGTTTACATGACAAAGCGCCTTTTTAAGGAGAATTACAGAATTGGTTTTGCTAACAAAACAGTAGCTAGCAGTGTAAGCAGTTTAGGTAATCCATCATATACATAATTTGACAAACCTGTAGAAGTTTGAGATCGATCGGCCATCTGGGTCGCGAAAAAATAGTGAAAACCGATTACACACTTTGCATGACATTGGTAAAAAAATATGAATAAAACGTTCACTGAGCGATAAACTTCAAACGCAAGGTTAAACTATTTATTTCTCACCGAATTATTATGACATTTCAGGCAGAAATATCTCAACGGATGTTTTCAACTTTTATCATCATTAGACCGTGTAAGTTTGATGTTAATCTGTGATCTTCACGATTTTGTTTTCTTACCAATTTTTTAACGTTCCTTTAAACTTATGTAGTGCAAAACACTTTTGAAAGCTTAAATGTTAGAGATGACTTACTGTAGCCGCAAATCTTGCAGCATTCCCCTTCAATTTTGATTCTTTGTCTGCAATCAAGTGGTGGACATGTACGATACTGACAACTCAAAGTGGAGTTATCACAGTCGCAGTCCGAACAGTCATTCAGCGCCTTTCGCTCACCATGACGTATAATTTGGTCATCGTACATACAGGAAAGCTCACGTGGGACCACATCTACAAAGGAAAGGTTAAACGAAAAACTCAATTCAACAAAGCTTTGTACTACTATGAGGTTGTTTTTGAGGTGTCAACAGTTTGTTTATAAAAATACACTCTGAAAACTAAGACATACATGGTAATTCGACATTGGGCATCCCCATCGGTTTGTACAGCGAATGTCAACTTTGCTGTTTCGATGTTGGTCAACTTTGCTATTTCGATGTTGGACATTCAATATAAGTTTGTACAGCAAATGTCAACTTTCCTATTTCGATATTGGACATTCAATATGATTTTGTGCAGCAAATGTCAACTTTTTCGATGTTGGACATTCAATATGAGTTTGTACAGCAAATGTCAACTTTGCTATTTCGATATTGGACATCCCCATCGGTTTGTACAGCGAATGTCAACTTTGCTATTTCGATGTTGGTCAACTTTGCTATTTCGATGTTGGACATTCAATTTAAGTTTGTACAGCAAATGTCAACTTTCCTATTTCGGTATTGGACATTCAATATGATTTTGTGCAGCAAATGTCAACTTTGCTATTTCGATACGTGGACATTCAATACAAGTTTGTACAACAAATGTCAACTTTGCTATTTCGATATTGGACATTCAATATGAGTTTGTACAGCAAATGTCAACTTTGCTAGTTCGATATTGGACATTCAATATGAGTTTGTACAGCAAATGTCAAATTTGCTATTTCGATATTGGACATTCAATATGGGTTTGTTAAGCAAATGTCAACTTTGCTATTTCGATATTGGACATTCAATATGATTTTGTACAGCAAATGTCAACTTTGCTATTTCGATATTGGACATTCAATATGAGTTTGTTTAAGCAAATGTCAACTTTGCTATTTCGTTATTGGACATTTAATATGAGTTTGTTAAGCAAATGTCAACTTTGCTATTTCGATATTGGACATTCAATATGATTTTGTACAGCAAATGTCAACTTTGTTATTTCGATATTCTGCAGCAAATGTCAACTTTGCTATTTCGAAATTGGACATTCAATATGAGTTTGTTAAGCAAATGTCAACTTTGCTATTTCGATATTGGACATTCAATATGAGTTTTGTACAGCAAATGTCAACTCTGCTATTTCGATATTCTGCAGCAAATGTCAACTTTGCTAGTTCGATATTGGACATTCAATATGAGTTTGTACAGCAAATGTCAACTTTGCTATTTCGATATTGGACATTCAATATGAGTTTGTACAGCAAATGTCAACCTCGCTATTTCGATATTGGACATTCAATATGAATTTCTGCAGCAAATGTCAACTTTGCTATTTCGTTATTGGACATTCAATGTGATTTTCTGTAGTAAATGTCAAACTTGCTATTTCGTTATTGGACATTCAATATGAGTTTGTACAGCAAATGTCAACTTTGCTATTTCGATATTGGACATTCAATATGAGTTTGTACAGCAAATGTCAACCTCGCTATTTCGATATTGGACATTCAATATGAATTTCTGCAGCAAATGTCAACTTTGCTATTTCGTTATTGGACATTCAATGTGATTTTCTGTAGTAAATGTCAAACTTGCTATTTCGTTATTGGACATTCAATATGAGTTTGTACAGCAAATGGCAACTTTGCTATTTCGTTATTGGACATTCAATATGAGTTTGTACAGCAAATGTCAACTTTGCTATTTCGTTATTGGACATTCAATATGAGTCTGACAGCAAATGGCAACTTTGCTATGTCGACATTGGACATCCAATATGAGTTTGTACAGTGCTTTCAATACCATCCAGCCACATCTGCTTATTACAACATTAATTATAACTTAAATGTCAATCCTACAATATCCCATGGATCTATAACTTTCTGTTAAATCGATGCCAGCAGGTCAAAATTAATTCCACCATTTCATCCATTCAGTACACCAACACGGGAGGCGTATTTTTTTTCCTAGGACGAACGTGGGCAATTAACATAAAATGGGCGTGTTTTTGCCCGAAAAACACTCTCGCGCATGCACGAGCTTTAGTGATGACCGCAAGGGACCTTGGGCCACTGGTGGCGGTATGTGGAATGAAAATAGTTGTGGTAAATAAATGGGGACCACACAACCTGCTTTTCTTCTACCACGCTTCACACAATGGTGTACAGGTTGTGATGAACCAGTCTACCTCCTCCCCCATGGTCTCACCATGGAGATATATGGTTGATTTTTAAACTGGGCACATTTGGTAATTATTGTTGAAGACCAGTATTTTCACTTGATTTGTTAATTATTGTCAAAGACCAGTATTTTCACTTGATGTATCCCAACATGCATAAGATAACAAACCTGTGGAAAAAAAAACACATTATTGTGTTGCATAATTGTGTGCGCTCCAGATGCATATGTGCTGTTTGTAACCGTTCATTATGACCGTCTGTCTATTTTCATAATTACCCTCCCTCCCCCTCCCAACCATATCCAAACGTATTTTATCGGGCAATCAAGACTTGGCAATGAAAGCAAGCACGACGCATTTTATGGACAAAAGGTAGAGTTGTACAAATTAATACGCAGTTTTACATGGTACATGGTACTAAATATACATGTACATTGTACATGTAACATGTGTACGTGTATGCGTGTATGTGTACATGTTTAATAATATGCGTGAGTGTATTTCCACAACTATTATTACGTCGAAGTACGCATGTGCTCGGGAAAATGTATAGTTAACTACGCCCATTTATGTAAATTGCCCACGTTCGTCCTAGAAAAAAAAATACGCATACGGGAGCCCCCCAGGGGTGTGTCATGTCACCTCTTTTGTACTCAATACCATATGATTTCATAAAATATGCAGATGATAGAGCCGCTATTGGCTTTATGGATAGCAAACGTGACTTTAAAGGAGCACGTTACCTTGGATCGGTCGAGTTGGTCTTTGAAAAGCGTTTGTAACCGTTTGTTGTGAAATGCAAATGGTTCGGATTTAAAGGAACACGTTGCCTTGGATCGGTCGAGTTGGTCTTTGAAAAGCGTTTGTAACCGTCTGTTATAAAATACATATGGTTAGAAAGATGTTTAAAAAGTAGAATACAATGATCCACACACATTTGCCTCGAAATTGCGTGGTTTTCCTTTTACTTTGCGAACCAACACAGTCGGCCATTTTTATGGGAATCAAAATTTTGACTCCCATAAATGGCCGACCGTGTTTGTCGACGAGATAAAAAAGAAAACCACGCAATTCCGAGTGATACTTGTGTGGATCATTATATTCTACTTTTAAAATATCTCTCTAATCATATGCATTCTATAACATTTGGTTACATACGCTTTTCAAAGACCAACTCGACCGATCCAAGGCAACGTGTTCCTTTAAAGTAGAATATGATCCACACAAACATGCCTCGAAATTGCACGGTTTTCCTTTCATGTCGCGAAGAAACAAGGTCGGTTATTTTATGGAGTCAAATTTTGGCTTCACAAGATGACAAACGGTTTCACACGCTTTTGATCAAAAACCAAATCGACCGATCCAAGGCAACGTGTTCCTAAAACAAGCTCCAACAACGCTTATTTTACTCTCTAAATGTTGATCGTGCTATTTTACAATATTGTACTACAAATCTGTCCACCAAAGTTCTGTTTAACTTGTATTAATGGGAACATGAGGGCTCAAGATAATGTTAAATTGGGTAGAGTATTCAAACATGCCAACAAAGTTATCGGTATTCAGCAGGCTCTACCGGGTGATTTATATAAATCTCCCCTTTTAAATAAAATCACATTTATTAGTTACGACAGCTCTCACCCACTTCACTTGAAATTCCAGAAAAAGCCTTAGAAGCAATCGTTTTCTTTAAAGAGCCATCAAAACCCGATAGCGTTCATTTGTTCCGGCTACCATTTCCCGGGAAATGGCTCCGTAGTGGGGAAAAGGGCTTTCGAAACTCGGCTATTAACATTGACTTACTTTTAGGACACGTCTTGCAGCATTCACCATCGCGTTTCGTTCTACTGCTGGGACCGCAGGGTAGTTCTTGTGGACATGACTCAATCTGGCAACTCAAAGTGGAATTATCGCAGGTGCAGACTGTGCAGTCATTTAGCCTCATAAATTCACCATGGATGTAAATTCGGGAAGAGCTGTCACCAGGGAGCTTTCCCATACATGGAAGATAATTAAGGACACCTACAAAAATGTTAAGAAAAGATACATACAAAGACTATTCATCAAAGCTTCGAGGTGGTTTTTGTTGTGTCAAAAGTTTTATCATTACACCACGAATACAAATTATTCAAACAAAATCCCTAATTCAGGATCTCTGCTTTAACCCGTAGTTGGCAAATGGAAACAATATAAAATTGATAGATGTTTGAAGCTTTGCATGGTGTAAAAAGGAGAAGAATTAGTTATAAATATTAGTAAAGTTGCTGGTACAACCATGTAATAATTATCTTTTGAAGGAGTGGTGGCTCTGAATAGAGCCGATTTTGGTCTCGACGTTTCGAACAGTATACTCTGCTCGTCTTCGGAAGAAAAATTCTCTTTTCTTCTGAAGACGAGCCCAGTATGCTTTATTCTTGTCTACAAGGCAAAGTGTTTCTTTAAAGGCAGTGGACACTGTTGGTAATTCCGAAAAACAGTTATTAGCATAAAACCCTACTTGGTAACGAGTAATGGGGAGAGGTTGGTAGTATAAAACATTGTGAGAAACGGCTCCCTCTAAACTGGAGTAGTTTTCGAGAAAGAAGTAATTTTCCACGAATTTGTTTTCGAGACCTCAGATTTGGAGTTTGAGGTCTCGAAATCAAGCATCGGAAAGCACACAACTTCGTGTGACAAGGGTGTTTTTTCCTTTCATTGTTATCTCGCAACTTCGACGACCGATTGAGTTATCCAATAGAGCCAAGTGTCTTTAAAATAATAGATATTAATATTCAGCAAACTAACATTTGAAAATTTCAAAACGTGGTCGCGCCGAAAATCTGGAATAGGAATTTATCAGAATCTGAGAAATATTTCCGCGTAGGAACGCTTCTCAGATTCAAATTTTAGGGTTGTTAGGGTTAGGGTTAGGGTTAAAACTGACCACATTACTTCGAAGTGAAACGTTTCTCAAAATGCTGTATCGAAAGCTGCTGTAGGTTTCTAACTAATAAGTTCTTATTGCAATTCATTTTAAGAGTGGTTATCAAATGTATACTTTCCCTTCAATGAAGTCATAGTTCTCATAACAACTACACATTGTCCTATACAAATCAGTTTTAAAAGTAAGTATAAGTCAAAATAAGTATTCAAGTGTGTTAATATCTCACTTTGAAGTATTTTTACTTATATAAAGTACTCGTATTATACAGTACTTGCTATTCGGCATTCGGTAATTTGATTAGTTTGTACCTGGAAACTTTAATCGTTATCAAAGAATGAAGTATGTTCTTGGCTACTCTACCAGTTGGACACTCTAGTAGTCGGCAGTAGCCTTTTTTTTTTAATAAGATGTCAGAATATCGGCCCAGCGAAAACCGAACCGCTGAAAACATTTCCCGACCTTTGCCGACGTCATGTTGCCCCTATACGTTGTGACCCAAAGGGGTAGGGCCTAAAACGTCATATAGACCTTTATCACGGTGTGGCCATCTTAATTTTACATCATTCCAAATCATTGTATACCAAACTGAGGCTGGACGAAATAATAGTCTGGTGCTATGTTTACGCAATGGAGCATTCATTACTGTTATGGAAACAGGGAACATGACCAAGATGGTGACAGCGTGATAAATAGTACTATGTTGTTATCTTATCTTTATGCTAGATTCATAACACAATTATGATGTTTACCTGATGACGATGACGAGTATGATTCGTCTTCTGCCAATCCTTCAGCAGCCAAACAGCAAGCTACAGCAATAGATAAGACCAAGAGGCCTCGACATCCTACAAAAACAAACATGACAACAACACCCAATACTTCTTAGTTACTTATTGGAAGAACAACACCACTCAGTCAGGCAAACTTGTTCCAGCACCAGGCTCACTGAATCAGTAACTTGTTGCAGCTTGCTTATATAGCTATATTGTCAGCATTGAAATAACCAATAGGGTGCTTCAAATAAGTAACGACATTCCCGTATGGAGGACTATTAGCGCATCGGGTGAGTGGAACCTGATATTATGCTGACAATTGCTTAAAGTTTCAAGCTACATGACACACCACACCAATTTCTCGGAACCTGTTTATTTGTTCTGATGACTGTAGCAGACCGTCGGTTCGATGATCTGGGCCCAATTTCATAAAGCTGCTAAGCACAAAAACTTGCTTAGCATGAAATTTCTTTCTTGATTAAAACAGGATTTCCAACCAAATTTCCCATTGTTGCATAATTGCTTGTTACTGGTATTCAGCTGTTGTTGTTTACTTTTAACCTGAATAAATCACGTGAAAATTTAGTTGGTAAATTTTATCAAGGAAGAAATTTCATGCTAAGCAAATTGTTGCGCTAAGCAGCTTGATGAAATTGGGCCCAGTTGGGCTGGGTTGGACAGACATTGTTTTGCATGAAGAAGAGAAAACACTGAGAGAAGCAAAGGGAACTGATGAAACGAACATTCAAACATATTAAACATAATGATGCACCCCGTTGTGCAAATTGTTCACATTCACCGCTGCAAGAAACCACCTAATCAAATGACATTTCACATAGCTAAGCGATTGTATGGGGTCCATGTCTGTTTGAATTAGAGTTTAGAATGTATCTGAATATATATCGGATCACAGACAACTCTAAACAGTTGAGACAGTTGCAAGAATAAGGTTTCTTTACATCCGGAAAAGAGATGTGTACAAGTGTATAATGTTTCCAGATGACATGGAAACATTATACCTTTGTATATCTTCTATTTTGATGACTGTATATGTTTCTAATGAAGACAGGTTGACGTTATTAGGTATCCATTCAAGTATGTCAATAACTCTCAACTGAAACTGGGTATTAAAGGCACTGGAAACCTTTGGTAATTGTCAAAGACCCGTATTTTCACTTGGTGTATCTCAACAAAATATGCACTAAATAACAAACCTGTGAAAATAATTTTGGTACCCAATTGGTCGTCGAAGTTGCGAGATAACAATGGAATAAAAAACAACCTTGTCACACGAAGTTGTGTGCTTTCAGTAGCTTGATTTCGAGACCTCAAAATCAAATTCTGAGGTCTCGAAATCAAATTAAAATATTTTAGTGGACACTTACAAAACGACGTTACTTCAGAGGGGTCCGTTACTGTGAACAAGTTTGCACCATTATAAAAGTCTGTTTTGTCTGATGTCCCTTCAAAGCCACCATCGTTTTTTAACGTTTGGATTTAGTCATTTTGGAAAGTGCTCTGTTATGAAAACAAGCATTTTATTTCCACAAACCTTAACTTTCTTTAAGTATACCATTCATCTGGTAGTCCAGATCGTGAGAAGTACTGGCAGTCGGTGATGTCAGTTAATAGTCTAGTCATTGACAGTACTTCAAACGACAGCAATTTATATAGGGTCCGTTGCTTAATTTTAGCATGGTTGTAAATTGTAGCAATGTTTGACAAGATTTTGCAAGAGATCTTGGACAGCAGCAGAAATTGTTGTCCTTTCACATGAGGTACATTTTGTAATTTGTATAACCATGCTACAATTTAGCAAGGTACACTTGCTAAATTGCTCTCGTGTGAAGGGGCTTAGGATTACATCCCACAATATAATATGTAGTGGATGGAATTTCTACAGAATCCGAATTTGTTTGAGGACCTACTATAATACTAAAAAATAACAAACACTTCTCCCAAAGTGTTGTATATATACACCCTCAAGTTTACTGCTGTAAAGTTTTTTTACTGACGGTTTCATGGTCAATGTGTGACTTTCCAGTAAAACGACGTCATGGTTTTGTACACTATAGTAATTGTGAAGTTCTGACTTCCTACTAACAACCTCACGCAGTGTTCAAAACCATGACATTCTGTCTGGAATGTCACCCGTGTGGATCGTTATTTGTTTTGAAAATTGTTTTGTTTAGAAGATTGCTTATAAATAATTGATAAAAAAAGCAGACAAACAAATTAACAACCTTGGAGGGGGTATAGACCTTTTCCACGCTGTCACAATCTTGGTCATGTTCCCTGTTTCAATAACAGTAATGAATGCTAAAATTCTTTGCGCAAACATGGCACCAGACTATTATTTCGTCCAGCCTCAGTTTGGTTACAATGATTTGGAATGAAGTAAAGTCAAGATGGCCACACCGTGATAATAGGTTCAAGCCCCCCCCCCCCCAACAAAAAAAAAGCCCGGTGCATAGCAATGCAGTGTTGACAGTGTATCCATTTTTAAATGTCTGCCAAGTTCATTAACAAGTTCTCTGAATCCATCGTATCAGAAACAACGCTAAACAGTTTAGACAGTTGCAAGTGTAATGTGTCTTCACATCTGAAAACATTATACACTTATATATAATTATCTTTTGATGACTTTAGATGTATCAGATTCAACTACCTCCTGTTGTGTTCAAAACCATGACCGATCATTTTTCTTGAAAGTCACTCGTGTGCATCGTTCAAATATTCAAACAGTCAGGAGAGGAGCCTTCAATGACTAGTTCACTGTCTTGTGTGATCCATCCAATTTCCAAAAGAGTCTTTTTTGAAAAAATGGGAAATATTAACAAGTCTCTATTCTCAGATAAACTGGTCTCAAATGCCACTATAGACGTTTTTCATGGTGCGGCCATCTTGAATTTCTCCCATCTTATCAAACCGAGGCTGGAAGAACAAAATGGTCTGGTTCCATTTGCAAAATGATTATTAGCATTCCTTATTGTTATTCGATACGAGGAACAAGACCAAGATGGAGGCAGCGTGAAAGAGATTGATACAAATCAGATCAAAGTGTGTGGCAAAAAAAACCTTCGATTACATCGAATCCAACAAAATATTATGTTTTGTATTTATTCGTAAATATTGATGTTCTTCAATTAAAATGCCAATAGAATTTGACCTTTTGACTAGCTCAAAACTTTCTCTTTGGAATGTGTGAAGACACCCATTTCTCCAGAAGACAATCAGAGCATGCTGATCGAACCGTCGGGTTGGAAAAAAACCGGTTCTTTTGAGGACCACCCAACTCTAGAGATTACCATTAGACCCTACATGATCTTACCGCAAATCTTACTAAACTGCGCCAATAAAGTATCTAAACACTTACAAATGGTCAGATTTATCGGAACCTGAAATAGTATACAAAAATGTAATTGTTCTTTTCTATTCACCGTTAATTTCTGCACGTTTTTACACATCTTGTGTTGCGCTACGATGTTGTTTGGTGGATTTATGGACACTTGCATGGCTTAAGGTCGAATTTCAAAAGTTGCAAAAGCCCCTATCCACCCCAATTCCAAAAGGGAACTCACATAAGCATCACACTCAGACAAAAGCAAGACAAAAGACACAAACTCGTTTCGTTTACATGACCATAAAATTAATTGCCGTATCTTTAACTCTAAAACTGCTGTTATCCTGTCCTCCATTCTCAATCCCCTGCCATTTCCTGATCAGGATGCGTCGCAAACCCCTCGAGAGTGGTGTCAGGCTTTATGGACTTGTTCACGTTCTTCTTCTGCTGCAGAAGTCACCCTCGGACGGCCACTCCTTGGCAGGTCGTCCACATTTCCCTGAGCTTGGTAGCGATTCCACCATTTACTGACCGTCGCTGGTGACGTTTTTACCTGATGAGCTGCAGCTCGCATCGACGTTCCGGCTTCTATCAAACCAACGATCTTGAAACACCTTTCCCTGTCTTACCAGTGTTGTATGCCTCCCATCTTTGACCCCTTTGATAGGTTACTGACAATTATTGGTGAGTACGTTCATCGCAACCGATTTATCCAAAACGCGACCAAAAAAACATCATTTATAAAAGGCGAGCAAAAGAAACGCCGATCTTACTCGTCACAATACAACGATTTAGCTTGAATAGGGGCTTTTGCAACTTTTGAAATTCGACCTTCAGCCACTCAAGTGCCCGTAAATCCACCAAACAACATCGTAGCGCAACACAAGATGTGTCAAAATGTGCAGAAATTAACGGTGACTCGAAATGAATAATTATTTTGTGGCATACTGTTTCAGGTTCCGATATATCTGACCATTTGTAAGTGTTTATATACTTTATTGGCGCAGTTTATTTCTACATCCTTGATATCGGAACCATGCAAAGTTTCAAATCCTTCAAGTACCCATTCGTTCAAGGACGTTTTTTTCTTCTTCAAATTTTGCTCGAAAATTGTATCAAGTAAACTACATTTTACACCATTTCAACATGAGACTAGAAACCCTACTTTCAGAACTGTTTTTATCGTGCAGTAATTAGTTCATCATAAAAGTAAACTCAACATTGAAGACCCTTGCCTGGCTGCAGTAATCCACGGGTGACTTCCCAGACGAATTATGTCACGGATTTGAACACAGCGGGAGGTTGTTGAATGTGATGCATGGATCATGTCACTAAGGTCACAACTTAAACAATTACTACCAAGTGTACAAAACCATACGGCATATTACTGGGAAAGTCACCCATGGGCCACGGACCTCTGTTAGTAAGAATGACATCATCAATCAACTTGTGGGCGTACAACCATGTTTGTTAAACCACGGTAACATACGGCATATTACTGGGAAAGTCACCCATGGGCCACGGACCTCTGTTAGTAAGAATGACATCATCAATCAACTTGTGGGCGTACAACCATGTTTGTTAAACCACGGTAACAGTACCCAACTTCGTAGAGCTGCTAAGCACAAATATTTGCTTAGCATGAAATGTTTGCCATGATCAAAACAGGATTACCAACCAAATGTCCTCGTGATTTTCAGGATAAGCAAACAACAGCTGAATACCAGTAACAATCAATATGCAACAGATGGAAGTTTGGTTGGTAATCCTGTTATTATCAAGGAAGAAATTTCATACTGGCAAATTTTTGTGCTTAGCAGCTCTATGGAGTTGGGCCCAGGTTGTAACGTTGTTACCAATCACGTGATGTGATATAAAGCTGCTTGTTATGCCTTGGTACCAAATTGTGGAGTTTTATTGGTCGAGAACCAGTCACATGGTACGATACAAAGACGCAAGTGACATGGCTAAAGATGCGCACTACGCTATGACGCATAGCGCAGAGGGTAACATGAGTTTTGTTTACCGGTATATCGTTCCCACCGCTCGGGTAGACTTTATTTATTTATTTTATTTTAATTCTTCGGACAAAAAAGAAGCAAAACAATAAAACAAGCACAGGCCGTCCAGGGAAGGGAAAAAGTCCAAAAACTGTCATCAAAAAAGATGTGCTTTCCCAGACCTAGCTCATAAGAACACATTATATACTATACATTAAACATTCTAAAATTGCAGTAAAAGTTTAAACAAAAGATGGCAAGTAAAAAGCAATAACACAAACGATAAACACAAGGTACTTTTACAAAATGTCCACAGATTCACAACAAACCTACAGGGCCCGAAGACAATGACAGTAGAAAGCCTCCCCCGAAATACCATACACCGAGGAACTGCAGCCCCCGAGAAATGAGCAAAACAAGCCACAAAACATATTTCGTCTCAGTGAGATGAACATTATTTTAGCATGCAAAAACCCATCAACCAGCCATGATATTATACCAAAACATCCCATAACTGGCCACTACGACCCTACACGCCAAAACTGAGACGAAAATTAACTCTGCGACATTGCCCCACCCATCCCCCCAAAACCACAGCACACCAGCAAGCAACATACCAAGGGAAGCCCTCCACCATCACCATCCCCAAACCCTGCAAGCTCAATGTAAATCCGTGAAAACCATAATTTCTGTTAGAAAAAAAGTCATTAGCCAACTAAAAAGTACACAGACCCTTCAATATTGTCAAAAAAATCAGCATAAAAACACCAATACGAGTTAAAATGGGGGGGGGGGGGGTAATAAAATAATAACAAAGAAAATAAAAAGATGAAATAAAAATGTGCACATGTAAAAATTAAACTTAAGGAAAGATCAAGGCCAGTTGAACCAATGTATTAAAAACGTAAAAAACCTACCGGGCCGAACAAAAATGAACTTAGTTGGCTAAATTATCGCGCAAGATGGAACGAAACGTCTGAAAGGAATGAAGAATTAAAGAGTTTCGGGTTTGTGGTTTGAGTTCAAAAAACGCTTTAGGAAAACGAATAACTGCAGAATATTTATAAAAATCTGTTATAGGTTTACCGTGATGGAAAGTAAGAATGTCGGAGTGCCTACTGTTGATCTTAAAATTGCTAAGAAAATTACAACCAGAATAAGATGTGTTAAAAACCAACTGCTTGGCAATAAAAGATAAGTTTAAAAATCTCTACTTTTAGATAAAACCATCAATCCCAATGCATTTACTCTGTCCAGGTAGGACTGCTCCATATATCTTTGACGCAAAATCATTCTGCTAGCCCTACGTTGAATTCCTTCGAGTATGTCAATATGTTTCCTTTTGTGTACCCACCAAACAGGTGAACAATATTCCAAAGTAGGTCAAACTAGTGATTTGTACAGGTGTAGGGCAACTTCAGGATTGCAATTGCCAACTATCATACGAATCAGTCCTATCATACGGTTACATTTAGAAACAGTTTCCTTGACCTGGAGATCCAAAGATAAATTGCTCTGTATAGAACACCCGAGCAGCTTCAAAGAATCAACACATTCAAGTGGAGCTCCATTTAATTGGTAACATGGTTTTGAGAGGTGTCTCCAGGATAAGCGAACAGTTTTACATTTATCTGGATTTAACCTCAGGGAGTTAGACTTAGCCCAGTCCGCTATAGTCATCAAGTCATTTTGGAGATCTGGATCACAACTATGAGAGTAGACATTCCTAAATATAAAAATGTCATCAGCATACTGGACAATACTGGATGACAAATGAAGCTGGAGATCGTTGGCATACAGTACAAAAAGCAAGGGGCCAAGTGCAGATCCTTGAGGTACCCCTGAGCTAACTGATAGCCAATTGGATGAGACTCCCTTATACACAACACGTTGCACACGGTCCGAAACAATTGAGTTTATCCAGAGAAGGGCAGTGGCACTTATGTTGTAGCACAAACGAAGTTTCTTGATGAGTAAGTCATGAGAAATTGTATCAAATGCTCGACTGAAATCCAATGATACAAGGTCGACAGCTGGAACTTTGGAATCCAGCGATGATAGCCAGTCATTAGTAGCAGAAACTAAAGCCGTGGTGCATGACCTCCCAGGCAAGAAGCCATGTTGTTGGGAAGCAATGAGTCCATGGTGCTGACAGTGATCCAGGAGCTGCTTAACCACGACTTTTTCTAACAGTTTACAAACAATAGATGTCAGTGAAACCGGTCTGTAGTTGAGCATACTTGCTTTATCACCACGCTTGTGTACTGGCACGACATTAGCACGTTTCCACTGAGTTGGGATACAGCCAATACTGAAAAGTTAGTCATAAGGAGGTATGATTGCAGGAGATGCTAACTTCAACATTTGTGTGGTAATACCATCTGGACCATGAGCTTTACCAGGTGGAAGCTTGTTGATTTCACTGGCAATCTGAGCCCTTGTCACAAACAGATTTGTGAGTTGAGGAAAATCTAACACAGGGGCAGGCAGTGTTGCAACAGGCGTCCGAAGGAGTTGTGAAGAAGCTAGCGAAAAAACCGTTAAATCCATTAGCGATCTTGCCAGGGTCCTGAATCTTAGCACCATTGACTGAAAAAGAGTCGGCAGCATCTGAAGATTTGCGTTTGTTCTTAACGAAAGACCAAAAGGACTTGCGGTTGTCTTTTTTCTTGAAAAGCTGCGTGACATAATCGCTGTATGCTTTTTTATAGGCGATACGAACTTTATTCCTGATGAGCTTATATCTATTCCAAACTCCCTCAGTTCTTGATCGACGAGCCTTCTTAAAAAGTCTCCGTTTTTCCTTGATAAGTTTATGCAGCTCTCCAGTGATCCAGGGTTTCACTTTCCTTCGACACCGACGTTGAGGAATACATTCACGTACACAGGCAACAAATAAGTCGGTGAACTCTGACCATGCCTTATCTATGTCAGAATAGTCAATCAAATCCCATGACGTCATAGAAATCAGGTTGTGAAAATGATCAATATCAGTGTTATGATATTGATAAAGTTCTCTGTGCAGTTTGGGAAGCTTACCGGGTGAGCCTCGAATCTTGAAAGTCACCATATTATGGTCGGAGTTGCCGATACCAGCTTCAATACAAACGTCACGCAGACGATCCGGACGCGAGGTGAAGATCAAATCGAGGATAGTGTTCGATGAAAAATCAGCGGATGATCTAGTTACTTCATGAACTAGTTGGTCAAGGCAAGTAGCATCGGTGAGGTTTTCCAAGGTGGACCTCAGGTGACCAGTGTTGCTAGGTGACCAGTCAATATTGAAGTCACCCATTAGAATTACACCGGCGAATGAGTCCAAATCAAGATGGCTCAACACATTCTCTAGATCATCGATACTGGTGCTATCTAAAGAAGGCGGTCTGTAATATGCCCCACATAACCATTTTTCAGATCCAATAGCTAGTTGAACAAACACGATTTCTATTTCAGTTTGAGTAGCAGGCAAATCAACAGCCGTAGGTTGAAGACCATTGGAGATGGCCAGCATCACGCCTCCACCATGCCGATTCCGATCCTTTCGAAAAATGGTGTAACTGTTGTCATTTAATATTACTACTGAAGAAGGTATTGACGAGTCCAACCAGGTTTCAGTTACAGCCACAATAGACAGTTTCATGGAGGACAATAGAGTGTTAAATTCGGCCATCTTGTTTTTTTAAGCTCCTAGAGTTTAAACAGGCAACACAATATGTTGCTGTGAGAACCCCGGTCAATCATAGATGAATGTTCCGACGACAAGGTACTTTCAATAGTCTCATCAGTGTTCGTACTTGAAATAGTTGATTCGAAAAATGAGTCGGAAAATTGGGGTAGAGAGCAGGTTCCACAAAACCAAGGTTCATCAGGAAGGGCATATAAACGGGCATATTCAATGCTAGACATACCTTCGCACTTGATGTGAAACCAGGATTGACACGTTGCACACAGTAGGCCCATTTGGTTAGATTTCACAGGTTTACAGCAATCTCCACAAGGAAACTTGTAGTTGGGACCGGGGTTTAGTTCTACGTCCCCACATACCAAGATGGCGACACACAAAGCCTGAAGAAAGGCAGAGTGCTTGGTGCTACAAAGGTGCAGTGTCCGTCGCCGTTGAACCGTAACGTGACTGGTAGTACCAAAGCGTTCACACTTGTACAAATTGCTAGATCCTAGAACGAAATCCAGTCCGTTGAACCTCATCAAATCATGGCAAGTGGCAAAAGCTTTCCTATAGTGTTCTCCAACATCATTGTTATTATTTATGAAGAAAATATTACCACAAGGATAAGCACGAGCGGTCAAAAACACCAGAAATACCGCTTTGCACGCTTGAGACAGTCTGGGTTCTGAGAAGTGTTTTTAATGCAAACACCTGTTCTTCTGCTTTATAATACATGTAGAAACAGTCTGGGAACAAACTGTGAATGATTGTTTTTTTTTTTAATTCAACACCTGTTCTTACACTCAAAGAACATTATTTCATTTCATTGAAGTAAGCGTACTGATCGAAACAAACAAACAAACAAACAAACAAACAAACAAACAAACAAACAAACAAACAAACAAACAAACAAACAAACAAACAAACAAACAAACAAACAAACAAACACACATACATACATAGGGCATTTGTATAGCGCCACTACGTCAAGAACGCAGCGCATTAGATAGGATACATGCAGATAATGTTTGATACACTTCTTAAATATTCGAAGAGAGTCAGATTTCCTGATTGAGGTGGTGAGTGTATATTCAAGGTGTGTGGAGCAAAATGAGAGAAAGTGCGACTTGAAGCCGACTTAAGAAGCTTGATTGAGTTAGGTTCCATGAGGCGAGTAGTGTCGGATGCTGAGCATAGACTTGAGCGGCCAGGCCGATGGAGAGACAGGCAAGAGGTTAAATAGCCAGTGATGTGTTATTGAGGCATTTATACACATAAACCAAGATCTTGAAGGATATCCTCTCCCTATTCGGCAGCCAGTGAAACCACGAGTTGAAACCAACTGTTCCAGAACCACCCCAACTCATTAATACAGAAAACATACATGTGGCACATATGAAAGAGACAAAAAGTAGCACCGTGATGGATTTTTAAAAGGCAAACTAAATTACTATCGAGTTAATCTCCTGATGCATCAATTTAAGAAACAGACCATATAAAATAATGTGGCGCTGGGACTAAGAAGAGGAGAGAAAGTTGGTGGTGTTTATTTCCCCACCATTCAATACAGAGCAGAGTCAGCAAAACTCTCAAAAGGTTTACTCAATTAAAGAGGGCGCTATCACACCAATTTTATTGATCTGTTCGCTCGTCCCCAGCGCCTTGCTTTAACCATAGGCGCTGGGATGGGCAAACGTATCATGCGCTGTCATTGGTTTAATAATGCGCAGTCCCATCATGCATCACACTCACACTGCGCCATATTTCTATGCACTGTACGCATGACGTACTTCCTGAACAAGAATCTGTGCAAGCGATTAGCCCATCCCAGCGGTCCTGGATAGACTGGCCGCTGGGTTCGAGCGAAATTGATCTCTAGCTTGAACATCTGACGTCACACTTCAAGGCACGTGAATGACGACAGAGACTGGCCTCCTTCCCCATATGTATCTTCACCTTCCAACTACATTCACTTTCACATAGAGATACGCAGCCAAATTCTACACCAACTTTACATACAAGTACATCCATGCATGAAGTATGTATGCCTATACACAATACACACGTGTGGAGCATGCAGACGACTGAAAGTAAGCTTGCCATATCTGCGGTTTGATTGGTCCGAGCTTAGCTGCACAAACATAACCTCGGGCCAATCAAGACACATATACGAAGCTTTTAGTCACTGCATTAATCCAATGATATCGTTGCGTCCCATGGAATCACTGGCCCTGAATAGCAAGTAGGCCTACCTGTATAAAGACGGAGGCCCATTCTATTCTCAACAGACCTTCGCAAATTCTCATTGCGAACGCACCCTGTTGGTGCGTTCGACTAGCTTCCATGTGTCGACCTCGCGGTGCTCACTCGGGATCGAGCCCATGACGAGCTAATCGAACGATCACTCACCTTCTCGTGGTGACGTCATGCACTTCGGCCCCCTTGGGCCAGCCCCAAGTGACCCGTTCCACAATCAGGGCACTATAGACCGATCCAGGCGCGCAAGTGCTGGGCGCCGCCATGCGCTGCGCGCCACTGCTGGGGTGTCTTTGTTCCTAGTTTTGTGCACAAAGACAAGAGAAAATCGTTTTCCTTTTCACTTTTTATGGGAATTGAATGTCTTCCTCGACAATCTTTGAAATTTCCTTGATGTGGCTGCTTGATATAACAACGTACTACATTCTTGATAATTTTTTAAAGTTAAGCAGAAAGTAAAATACTGAAAATCTGACAAAATACCTTGCCGATGTATTAATGCATTTTACCGACCATTATGCAGTTTCCGCGTCTTTGACCCCTAACTCGCTTAAGACAAGCACCTTTTTCAAGATGATCCGGCTTCTATTTTGTTGCAAATATTTGTGGTCAGTGATCTACATTGGTATATCATGATGTCCTGTTAAGGAAATTGTGTTATTCGTTGAGGAAAGCATTTATTTATATTACACGTATAGCACTTTTTCCTTCAGGCCCTTTTGTTGGCCTGGAGGCACTTGTATTCCTACTGCTTGAGCACCAATCAACCACCCTTAGCTTTACGTCCAAACTTGTGGATTCTGCTGAGTAAACCAACGTAAACGTAAACGTAAACGTAGCTGTAGCCGTAATCGTAGCCGCCAATTTGGATTCGGCCTAAGCTTGGAATGTCTAGTAACGTGGAGTACGCAAACGCAGAAGCCACTTTCCCACTAACATAATACGCTTGACTAACACAGAATTCCCTGCTTCCGTAAGCGCCGATTCTTTGCTTACGGTAAGCAGAATCATAAATTGGGCCCTGCTAGAGGCAGTTGTAGCGGAACAGACTCGGGGAGCTAGCGTTCCCATACTTACCGCCTCTTACGTTTCAAAATTCTCATGCCTATTGAAATCCGATCAAACATTGTCTGACTACACCCTTCATATTTCTTTTTATTTCTTGGCAGGTCAGCCATTTTGGAATTTTGTCTAATTCTTATAAGTAAAATCACGCCCGAAATGTGTTTTTTTTCCCTCAAAATCGAATTGCAGGTTTCATGAATAAATGTTTCACTCCCTCAGCCAAATAGTAGGCCTTACTACTTGAAGGCATTAAAACAAAAAACAAGTCATCTGTGACTACAATGATCAATCTGCCGTAAAACCATGTAATGTGTATACACGCCATGCGTGGCTTGTAACATAGACTGGTCCCCTGACAACTGATACGTGATAACCCAACGCGTTAACTCAAGGAACACTGAAGCGCCATTTTTGTGTGCAGTTTTCAAGAAGGTCGCAAGGAACACGTGTGTCTGTGCTAAAGACTTCTCAAAATAAGGTACGTACTTCTTGTTTAAGGTTTTCATTATTTCTAAAATGTTCTGTACTATTTCCTCCCCGTCGCTTGCTAGCTAAAATTCACGGCAAATTCAGTGTTTTTAAGTTCTGTAGGGAAACATAAAAACGCGGGACAAAGTTGTTGTAAGTGAGTAGCATAGCGTCCTCATGCGTTGTAAAAATGCCAGTCTCGTGTATTGTCGTCTGCGGGCAAATTTGTTGTTGTTGAGACACCACGATGTGGTAGACAACATTATTTCTATTACTTCGTACAAAGTTATCATTTCGGCATTATCAAAATGCAGAATATAATAGAAATACAGAATAGAATTACATGTTTTCCCTTTTCTCAATTCCCTTTTCTCTACTATTTCCTCCCCGTCGCTTGCTAGCTAAAATTCACGGCAAATTCAGTGTTTTTAAGTTCTGTAGGGAAACATAAAAACGCGAGACAAAGTTGTTGTAAGTGAGTAGCATAGCGTCCTCATGCGTTGTAAAAATGCCAGTCTCGTGTATTGTCGTCTGCGGGCAAATTTGTTGTTGTTGAGACACCACGATGTGGTAGACAACATTATTTCTATTACTTCGTACAAAGTTATCATTTCGGCATTATCAAAATGCAGAATATAATAGAAATACAGAATAGAATTACATGTTTTCCCTTTTCTCAATTAAAAATAGGCAGGCCATCTCTTGTGGTGAATTAACTTGTGCAATGATTTTCAAGTACAAAACCCATACAGTATCAAAGTCTCATACCTGTAGCTTACTTTGCTCCATGGAACAAGTGTCGAACTCAGTTGTATTCATATGTGCCCCCCCCCCCCTCGCCCAAAATTATGAATGATTTGTTCAATGTAAAACAAAAACGACCGACGAAAAATAAGCAACACAGCTCATTTCTGCTGCGTGTGCGCCACCATTGTAAATAAATTCCCATAGTAACAAATGCTAAAATGCTAATTATTAAAAAGTACTAAAACAAATAATGTTATGTCTTTCAGTCTCTTGATACCCATCAGAAATATTTTCAGACAACTTCACTTTAGATTTCTTTTCAATTTTTGGTAGGTCCGTAATTTGGAATTTTTTGCTAATTACCCTAAAGAAAAAAACTATACATCCTCTCCCCGGTTTTTGTTTCAAACCGACTCGCTGCCAGATTCTCTCACTTTTTTTCTTCTTTTTTTTAAAACGTATTTTGGGGGCTGTTCGGTTTTGTAATTGCTAGGGATCCCTGGAATTTTTTTGTTGCTTTTTTTTAGGGGGGGGGGGGGGGTGGGGTGGGGCTGGTTTATTCCATAGTTGGGTTTCAATGTAAAAGATTGTTCTCACAACACCCCGTGCATTTGTTTAGTATCTTTTAGTGGTTTTTCAAATCTTCTATTCTATTCACTGTCATTTTGTTTTAATGTACCTATGTGGCCCCGTAGTGATGCAATTTTATGTCTTTTTTTTTCTGTGCAAATTGTTATCAACATTTTTACCCTGTAATATCACATTATTAAGCTTTGTGCTGCCAGTTATTTTTGTTTATTAAAAATGAATGAATGAATGCATTCCTTCCATCCCAAGCCAATTAGTATCAACTTGCCTAAATTTATCAAATCTCCTCACAAGTTGAAGCACAGAGCCCCAGGTTGATAAACTTTTGTAATTCCTCAATCTAACTTATGATAATCACCTTGGCGCATGACTTTTGACCTATAGTTAGTTAAACACATATTGGGGGGGGGGGAGCGGGGCACGACACCAAATCTCCCGGGTGGGGGGGGGGGGGGGGCTCCTCACTCGTAATGTATAGCTCCCAGATGACATTATCTTAATAAGGTCTAACATTATTTTAGTCACACAAATAATAGACCAAAGACACAAAGGTTGTATGGTTTTTATAATATTTGTATTAAATGATTTATTTTAACATAAAGAACGTGATAAGTTAGACTTGATGTGTGGAAACATCCTTACAATATCAAAGCTTCGGACAACATGATGGGAGATACAAAAGAACATATTTGTGTACATCGATACCAAAGGCTTACCGAGTACTTTTTATAAAATAAGTAGCCATGATTTATATAAAACGCTGGTATTAAAAACAATTTGTTTTGATTTTGAATTGTGATTTTGAACGTTGTCCGAATTTTGCAATCCTATTGTATGAACCTGCTGGACTCGATTTCACAAAATCTGAGATTCACCTGAAGACGAATTTGTAAATATTGCTACATTTTGTCATTTTGAAGGCCTTATGTGACATCACACTATGAACAAATAAAGGCACTGGAAACTTGTTTTTAAAAGACCAGTATTTTCACTTGGTGTATCTGAACATGCATAAAATAAAAAACCTGTGAAAATTTAGACTCAATTGGTCGTTGGAGTTGCAAGAGAATGATGAAAGAAAATTTTTTGCTGTGAGAAGCCTAATAAAATACTTCAGGCCTGAAGTTTTTTATTATTTTCGTGCGAAATTACCCTTTTCTCAAAAACTACGTAACTTTAGCGGGAGCCCATTCTCACAATGTTTTTTTACCCGTATAAGTATTTTTGAGTATAATTACCAATGGTGTCCAGCGCCTTTAATGCAGGTAATATTCATAGGCTGTTCAGATCAATCTTAGCTCCGTTTGTGGAATCGAGCCTAGGGTTCGGACTTAGTGAGATTCATCATAAAATGAGTTGTTAATATGCACACAGAAAGATTGTTTGTTGGTGTGGCACCACACTTAGCTGCATAGCAGTTAAGATTGATGCTCATTTTAAAATTAATAAACTTTCTCTTTGTGAAATCGAGCCTGTTCAGACCTAGTGAGATTTATCTTAAGATGAGTTGTTAATATGCCCACAGAGAGATTTGTGTTGTGGCACCACACTTAGCTGCATAGCAGTTAAGATTGATGCACATTTTAAAATCAACTCCTTCTTGTGAATTCACTACCTTCTAAAAAATAGATATGCCCCATCGGTTTCGTACAAAAGTAGTCAACCAACGAATCATTGATTGAACATGAATTCCTATTGAAACTGCATTGACTGGATGAGTAATGAATCAGAGTGACGTAATGGCTGGTGAGCTCTCTGATTGGTTGATACAATGCGTCGAAAGTAGCTAAAGAGAATTAATTGTGATAACAAAAGATTTGTTCGACCGCTCCGAAAATAATGTTTACTTTGTCGGAGTAGAATTGACTTATAAAGGTAATTGTTGCACTCGTTACTGCTATAAGTTCTCAATAGTTTACATCTTCGACACTTCACGAAAGACATTGTGATCAGAATTGGAATGAAAATAATGTAAGGTAGACTTTGAAACCGATGATAACAGAACAAGAAATCATCAAGGGACTAGGCCTACCGAACCTTCATCTAGAAACAGACCAATGTAACTGGTATGAGAAACATCAGAATGATAACTGATGACATTTAAGACAAAGAAGTGCAGTACTTATGAGGAATCTATTGATTGTGTTTCTGTACGATAACTGTCAGAACTCACCCGTGAAAACATCGGGAGCTCAGGTGGCATCAACTGTAATATAATAATTTATAATAAGTTGGGGGCTAAATCATCCGTACTCGCAACTAAGAGCTGAATTGCGAAGGACGTGGCTGCAACGTGTTCGAGAAGCAGGCATGCAAGGGCGCCTTTGGCAGCCAGCCACATCAACCCATTATGACAACGGAGCACAGCCAAAGATCGAAAATGTTTGATTTTCGCGAGGGAGGAGACGCGGATGGTCTGGAAATCCCCCATGGCACAGCAGAGAACCAACGCACAACTCAACTTACATATGACGCTGGCCGGGTTTCGAACCAGGGTCACCTTGGTGAGAGCTGAGCGCTTTAATCACAAGCCAACCATGCCACCCTTAATGATAGGAGGACATCGGGGGGCGGGGGCATAAGAACTATGTTTTATGACTTTGGGAACTAAGTCAGTATGAACTGTGTTATTATTCTTTGGACCTATAAGGGGACCTTTGTGACCGATTAGTTACATCAAGACTTGGCACGGTTGGCTTGTTGTGTAAAGCGCTCAGCTCTTACCAAGGTGACCCTGGTTCGATACCCGGCCAGGGCCACAAGTGAGTTGAGTTGTGCGTTGGCTCTTTGCTGTGCCACGAGGGCTTTACAGACCAACTGGTTTACCTCCTTTGGGATAATCAAACACTTTCGATCTTTGGCTGTGCTCCGTGGTCATGGATGGGTTGATGTGGCTGGCTGCCAAAGGCGCCCTTGCATGCCTGCTTTTCGAACACGTTGTAGCCGCGTCCTTCGCAATTCAGCTCTTAGCTGCGAGTAAGGATGATTAGCCCCCAAATTATTATTATTATTGTAAAACAGTTCATGCTACCTGAGCACCCGAAGTTTTCACGGATGAGTCATGACAGTTATCGTACAGAAACACAAGCAATAGATTCCTCATAACTACTGCATTTCTTACTGCCTCCCAAATTATTCGGGAGCTAAGGATAGTAGGAAAAGTATTCTATACTATATTCTGTTGACTTCGACCTCCTGGAGTACGGTAAGGTGTTCCTATATGACCGTTCTGTTTAACTGTAGTGGATTGGCCTTCACGAAGTATAGATTGGAAAAGTTCCAAAAGAGAAACCAATTGGCCATTTACCCCCGCTGTGGTTGATGCATGTTTAAACGATCGTAGCGCAACATTGGTGCAAACATGGAGGAAACAAAACCTCCATGGTGTGAGCAATGGCATTTCTTATAATCAAAATCTTCTAAACCAATGTCAAATTTAACATTTTGATATGATACGCGGCGTGATATAATTCAACTTCGCACGACAAAAAAAAAGTTCCATAAACCGAGCGTGTCCAAAATTATTATTTGATTTTGACAAAAACTATTCCGAAATTTTTTAACACTTGATGATACGCGGCGTAATGCAATCCACGTTAGCACGACCGAAAAAAACGCCTTAAACTGAGCCTTTCCAAAATTATTTCTTTGATCTTGTCAAAAATATTCCGATTAAGCACTTTCGTCGCATTGGATCAACCATCACAGAATGCATTTTTTCCTTGTTTGTTTTTTCTTTCATTTTTATATTAATTATTTGACATTATTTGTTAGGCCTTGACCTAATTATAAAAAATATTTTTGTTTTGTTTGGAGGGAGTCCCCCGGTGTTGACAACATAATTGCTATCAATCTAATGTCTGCACACAGCAACAGGCGAATATGATTCCCGCCATCTTGGGATGTTTCTTCGTTTTGATCTCCTGCGCTACTGCGGTCTTCTTCATTTTTTTGTCTCTCTTGCTTTGGCGTCTGCCGCAGATCCTAGACCAGAATCCTCTTCTGGAAGTTGAAGCATCCTCCGTGAGCTCTTGACCTGAAGATAATGAAATGGCATCTTGATCAAAACTCTTATATTATTTTTAATGTTTTAATTTTATTTTCTATTTAGATTTCAGGGGGATAGGGGAGTAGTATCACTTTCCACCAGGTATACACTTATAGCCTTCTAATTTCAAGATAGGCAAAATTAAATAATCACAGTACAACATGCTACACTGAACATCATGCCCGGGCCAGTGGTTTAAGTGGCGGGCCAGTAAACTATTGACCAGACAAGTATGGCAGTCTTGTGTTTTACAATTGAATATCAATACGTCACTGTGCAAATCTTGAACAGAAATAAACTTTCAAATGCTGATCTTGAGTCTGGAAAATACCTTTCAATGCTGTTGAGTAATAAAGTATATTTATTCAGCTTCATACCAGAACAAGCCACATGAGATTAACCTAAACAGTTAAATGAATGTTAATAAACTGTTTCAGGCTCTGTTTTTCACATTTTGATTCTGTGTTGTTCAACAATTCTGGTCCAGTAAAAGTGTAGAGCTATACAAAAAAAAAGTAGTCTTGTGGAGTTTTCTCCCAAACTCGAGCCTTGTACAATGTTGTTTATTTCTGAATACCTCTTGAGCAAATCGATATTAGGTCAGTCTGATCATCTGCTGACTGAAGTGCAGTATCGTCTCCATCAAGGATTAATATCTTCGAGGTAATAGAGGCCGCATCTTTGATTTCATCTGTGGAATTAAGATAAGACGACGTTTTTTAAAATTCTGTTTCACAAAATTAGTTGCTGGCGTCGTCAAAGAAATTCAACAGTTCATGTCGTATAGAATAAAAATATATATATATTTTGTACATTCGGACGATAAAAACATCTTGACCAGAAGCAGTCCAGGGAATTGAAATAAAACTGGACGTGTACTTTCATGGACTACGCCTGGTGAAATGTTTTTTTATCTATTTGAAGATTTGTGAAGGAAAAGTTAACCATAATAATTAGGCAGTCATTTGTAAGTATTTGTTGTGTTTTCTATGGAGGCTCTGAAGGGACATGAAAAGGTGTAATTGTTACCTGAAACACGTTTTGCGACAAATACTGTTTGAAGCTTTGCATGGTTTAGATATAAAAAGAAACTATAAATATAACGAACTTGCGGGTATAACCATGTGAAAATCTCTTGTGTGGGAGAGTGTTGGCTCTGCGAAGTGCCGGTTTGGTCTCGACGTTTCGAACAGTGTACTCTGCCCGTCTTTATATGCTGGTGTTATTATCTTAACATGTTATTGGTAATGTCGTGTAAGTTATATCTTTATCTCTGTAGTCTGGCTGTTTGATTGTTTCCTTCTAAATAAGAAGATGTCTTTGTTAGTTTATAGATCCTCCCTTACCCTCAATGTCACCATTGACGCAATCATCCCACACTTCATCATCTATTTCATCGGCAGTCAACTCCCCATCGTCCTCCCCAGACACGCTGATAATTTCCCCGAATGACAATGACGAGATGCTCGTGAGCAATGAGACCGTATCCAGGTCACTAATGCTCGACCAAGACGTCAACTCTGAAGAATCAACAATCGTCAAGTTTAATCTCAACAAGAAATGTCTTTGAAACATCCTATAGTTCGTAAGACACTGCTGTTGAGTTGCAAAGTTCTCGGTTCGAACCAACCCCATCCGAGTAATGTGCTTGTGTGTGTTTTTTCACAGAGCTCTGGAAAGTACTGAGTGTGCAGTGCTTACATACATCGGTTCGAATCCCACTGGAGCATCTTATTAACAAAGATCACGTGTATACTGGCTTTCTTTAAAACTTAAAAAGCTTACTAGAGCGATGCTGGTCGATGATCTACTTTGATTTGTTTTTCTCATTTTATTTACTTATTCAGAGTAACATATTCTTGGAATTTCCAATATTAATTTATCCAGACTTTAATGACATGAACCTAACCTTCTTCATCTTCTTCTTGCTCCAGAATCTCTCCTTCCACGGTTGCCCAGTTCGCCGCAGCATCCCCATCTCCCATTGGTTGATTCTTGAACTTTATTTCCACAACTACCTCATCTTTCCTTTGGTCCTCTATATTCCATTCTTCCTTCATCGTCACCCCCTCAACCGGTTCGTTATGTCGAACCTCCTTTTTCACCTGTGACCCCACCTCACCCATCTCCCCTATTTCTCCATCCCTTCTCTTCACTACTTCGGACTTGATTTCATTTGTATTTGCCTCTTGGACTGGCTCTCCGATCTTCTTTGGAGCAACCTGTTCTTCTCCTTTTGAATTATCCCCCATCCCTTCAACCTCGCTGTCATTTGCCTCTCCTAGCTCAGCCCTGGTTTCCTCAGTCCTCATCTCCTCAACTCGATCTGTCATCTCCTGAGGATTATACATTAATTGTTTTATTGTTTTTATTTCAAGATCTTTATACATGGTACACATATCAATCAGCACAACGGCTGTTTTACATAATGATCATGTGTCTTAAAGGCAGTGGACACTATTGGTAATTACTCAAAATAAATATCAACATGGTAACCTTACTTGGTAACGAGTAATGGAGAGAGGTTGGTAGTTTAAAACATTGTGAGTAACGGCTCCCTCTGAAGTGGAGTAGTTTTCGAGAAAGAAGTAATTTTCCACGAATTTGATTTCGAGACATCAGATTTAGAATTTGAGGTCTCGAAGTCAAGCATCTAAAAGCACACAACTTCGTGTGACAAGGGTGTTTTTTCTTTCATTATTATCTCGCAACTTCGATGACCAATTGAGCTCAATTTTTCACAGGTTTGTTATGTTATGCATTATGTTGAGATACAGCAAGTGAGAAGCCTGATCTTTGACAATAACCAATAGTGTCCACTTCCTTTAAAAGTGAGAATAAGGAAACACATTTTTTTAAATCATACTTTAAAATATACTTACATGATCTACCTTTGCTTCCTCCTTAAACTGATACATCATCTTGAGCTCCCCCTCCTCGCCCTTTACCATCTCTACCTTGGCACAACTTTCCTCATTCTGTTCCTTCTGTTGCAAGTATTCTTCAACAATGCTCTCCACCTCTACAACTTTCTCGATCTTTATCACATTTATCTTCATTCCTTTATCTATCTCTCCCTCTGTCTTCACCTCCTCTTGTCCGTTTGTTTTCTTCCTCTCGCCTTCTTTGGTTGTTTCTAGTTGACGAGATACGCTGACTATCGGGCTTGGCTCATCGGAATCCAGTTCGGATGGCTCTTCCCCTACCTGTCGTATTAAAAGTATCGGGAGTAAAATTCAGTAACTTATCACTAATAATCTAGGTTGTCGCTCTCCTCGATATATTTCAGCCAGTATTTAAAAAACTCTTTAGTATTCTGCCGTTGGCTATGCAGTTTGAAACATCGTAACCAACCAGCTTTTATTTAGTAGGGGCAATAATTTGGCAGTTTCGTGCACTCTGTGGGTAAAGCTGGAATCTTGGTACACGTTTATGTTTTACCAAAACATAAACAATTAGTGTCATCTTTGAAATTACCTGTTTATCATGACCTTTCCAATGTCAAAGTGGAAATACTCCTTTGGTAAAATGTTAATGTGATTTACAATTTCGAATGAATGTTTCACTTTTGTGAAATACAAGTCAATATAATTAAATAAAAGTCACCTGTGAGGCTTCCCTCTTCTGCGCATGACTTCTACCTCCGTCTTTCTCCTCCTTGTTATCTGCCACCATGGTAACGCATTCATCCTCATGACACGTGTTGATACTTGCATGTTTCTTATGATTTACACCGGACGGTACATCCACTTCCCCGGCCTTCATGATCCTGGAGGCGATGGAATTAGCGATGACGACCTGTTCTTCCGGGGTGTGCATCTTCATTACCATGGCAATTCTTTCAGCTACACACTCACATGTTGGATCGGTCTCATTGGACTGTGGCGGGTCATAATTCCGGATCAGTTCATTGATCCGTTGTGCTATAATGTGTGAGATACAATGGAATGTTCTTAATGATGTTGGAAGCATGGAGTGAATAATAAGAATACACTTTAAATACATAGTTAAATTGCGGGTACAACCATGTATTGATCTCTGTAGTTGGTGTTTGTGCTGAAAAGAGCCGGTTTTGGTATCGACGTTTCGAACAATATAGGCCTACTCTGCTCGTCTTTTGAAGATATGCCAATTTGGAAATAATGTTTTGTTTATTAAATTGAAATGAGTTGAACCATAAACATGAAGAAAAAAAAAACACTGGTAAAATTTCTCTGCTCGAGTCCAACCAAAAGCAGATCTGAATTTATGTTTCTAAAAAGCAATAACTGTACTAATTGTTGTAGTAGACACGTGTCTTACCTCCTGGGTTTACGTCACTCATTTTCGGTCCGTTTTTATCTTGCTGATAAGATGCAGAACTGTTAAACTTTGAAACTTTGAAAAGCTGCAAATCGTATATCTTGCACTAGCAACAGCAAATTGAAATATGAAGCATGTTCTGTTTATTTTCCTGCATGTGTACCCATTGGTAACGTATGCGTACAAACCGCGCCACCAGTCGCGGATGCGCGCGTTTAGAGATTAATGTTCTCTTCTGGAATACCACAACTTCCCACCAATGGAAACCCTGCATTTTAGCTGACGTCAAAAAACGTAAACAGCGCCCTCTTCAGGGTCAAAGTAAGACTTTTCATTGGCTGAGAGTTGGGCGTGTTGCGCACTCACGACGTGCGTGGTATACGCAAGGCCGTTTGCTGGTATGGGGCATGTTCTTATATAATAACTCTATGGGGACATGGGATTTATTTGTTATCTACAAAGTAACATTCAAAGATGATTTTTTCATAATTAATTTTTTTTTATTCCCCAAAACGGAACAAATCCCATACCCTGGGGAAGGGTTACAACAATAAAAATAAAATTAAAACAAAACCTTATAATACAACAAAGACGGAGAGGTTAGCAAGAACAATATTAGGTTATATTTGGGTTATATTTGGGTCTCATTTAATCTACTTTTATGTTAAAAGTAGAGAATATGTACTTCGCAACACAATTCAAAATGGCTTTATCCTGAGAGCTCATAAGGAAAATAAATTCGTCATCATCAGATAAGATGCTAAAGATCTGTGTAACTTTGACCAATGGTATCATACAATTTTTTTCTTATTGCAGTAAGCTATCACGATTTGAGTAGAACCCATTTAGCCATTATAAGAACAATCTATTCCAATCACTAATCTTACATATTTTTGTTGACTGGTTGGTGGATAGATTGTTTAATTATAAATATAGATATATACAAAATTTTCGAATCTTGAGATATCGGCAAAAATCTTGAGCGTTTATGTCCACACAGAGAGAATATTCTGTAACTGGAATATACAATCTGAGAAACGTATCATGCAGAAACGTTTTCGAATTAAATTTGTTTGAATCCCTTTCTCCTTTACTAATTTCCATAGAGCAGCTTCTTAAAACGTTGAACATTATTAACAGCTGCAGTGCTTCTAACTGCACAACTGTAATTGTCAATAATGAGTCTTCTCACTTGGTGTATCTCAACATATGCATCAAATAACAAGCCTGTGAAAATCTGAGCTCAATTGGTCATCGAAGTTGCGAGTAAATGATGAAAGAAAAAACACCCTTGTTGGACGAATTTGTGTGCATTCAGATAAGAATAAAAGACTTCTAGCTAGAAGTCTTTTATTATTTAAGTGAGAAATTACCTCTTTCTCAAAAACTACGTTACTTCAGAAGGAGTCGTTTCCCACAGTGTTTTATACTAGCAACAGCTCCCCAATGCTCGTTACCAAGTAAGTTTATAAGTTAATATTTGTTTTGAGTTATTACCAAACGTGTACCTTCCCTTTATCAAGTAAGTTTTTATGGTCACCAATGTTTGTAATGTACAAAGGTATACCCCCAAATACTATAGTTATTTTGGTATCTCATGCCATAACAGATGAACCGACTGGAGTATATAGTTTTAACAAACGACAACCAATAAAACATTCTATTTTATTATTATCAAGCGATATTTATTTAATAAGTCACGACCGGCCAACATTTAAAAACAATTAATGTATGAAAGGTGGACATTTAAGATAATTCATTCATGACAATTTTACAAGATCGTGTATTTTTGCTATCTGTTCAAACTGCATTTGTTTAGTTTATGTCGGTTTGTTTTTAATACACGTTGAGTAGGAAGGTGACCCATTGATACTGATTTACAATCCAAACATATTTTCTTTTGCATCCCAATTAATATTTCAGCTCTACTTGTGAAAATTTGAACTCAATTGGTCGTCGAAGTTGCGAGATAATAATGGAAGAAAAAACACCCTTGTCACAATAAAAACTTGTCGAAAATTATGCTACTTCAGAGGGAGGGAGCCGTTCTCACAATGTTTTATACTATTAACAGCGCTTCATTGCTTGTTACCAAGTAAGTTTTTATGCTAACCGTTATTTTGAGTAATTACCAATAGTGTCCATCCTTTCCTTTAATGGATACGTTGCCATTGTAAATGTGTAGGCTTTGAGAGAACTTTGTACAATATTGTAGTGACATAGCTTGACAGTACTAGTAGGCAAAAACACACAGAACTCAATTTTATGTCAAGAATGTGTAAAGGTCTATAACTAAACAATAAATAATTTCAACAAAACATGACAATAATATGCATGTACACAAATATAAAATGGCAAGTTCTTCAGTGTTTATTGTTTTATGATACTTCTAAGTACGTGTAGATTTTAAAATACAAAACGGAACAAAAATAAATTAAAAAAATCAACTGTGACTCAAAACGTTTTTTTTTACTTGAGAAAATTCATCAATATTGTTAAAAAAAGTTAATCAAATACATTTTCCTGATAAATTTAATGGTGATCCATTTGCAAACATTGAGGCACAAACATTAAATGGTAATTTGAAAGTCTGAAATCAAAATTTAAATTCCAGCTAATCACTTCATATAACTCGAAGTGAACAAATTTATAAGTGATGTCAGCTCAGATATTAAAACAATTTCTTAAATTCTGAGGTAGGACAATACATACAGTTTGTAAAGCAAACTTTATTTAAATTCAAATCCAAATTTTAGCATCAGACAATACGAATGTGTTTAAAAAAAAATTCAACTATAGACAAACGTGCAAGCTAAAAATGGGGGTACTTTTCATCCTTAAAGGAACATTACAGAATTGGTTTTTGCTAACAAAACAGTTGCTGGCAGTGTAAGCACTTTATGTAATTCACCATATACATTAACTGACAAAACTGTAGAAGTTTGATATCGATCGGACATCTGGGTCACGAGAGAATAGTGAAAAACCGATTACAAATTTTGCATTGCATCGATGCCAAAATAAAAATGAATAAAACGCTCACTGAGTGATAAATATCCAATAAACGAAGTTAGATTATTTATTTCTCATAAAAAATGACATTTCAGACAGAACAATTTCAATGGATGTTTTTAACTATCATCATCATTAGACCGTGTAAGTTTAATGTAAATCTGTGATCTTCACGATTTTTGTTTCTTACCAATTCTGTAACGTTCCTTTAAGGAATGTTTCCTTTAATACTTCAAATATGAGCACAAAATAATAAGAATAAGATAATTATAAAGTTTATTGTTGAATATAAATACAATTATGTACACTAAGAAGGGTGGGTGCCAAAGTGGTCACCTTGACATAAAAGGAAAGTCTGTCAAAGAACAGGCCCTGGGGTAAATTAGACTAGTCCTAGAACTCTTTAGGAGTTGGAACTATTTAGGAGTTCTTAAAAACTTAAGACTCATCCTCAATTACTTGTCCTAACTCGAGATAAGACAAGTCTTAACTTTGTGTGAAATCCACCCCTGTGCTCTAATCAGCAAGAAACATTTCCCTCTCTTCAATTTTTTAATTACCAATTTTGATACAGATTTCCCAACAGAAAATTTAGGAATTCCATTTCCACTACTTTTTGGCTATTTTAATTTTAAATACAAATTTCTCTAAAAAAATCTTCAACAACAAAATGTATACTACCCTGAATAAGCTAAAAACATGGACCACTTTAAAGCAGCAGTCACAGACTCTAATGGAATGCATACTTGAGATTCTATGACAAACAAACCAGAGAAAACAGTTCCTGCCAAATTGTTCACTTTCCTTTTTCAACAACTTAAATAATATATAATTAGGTTTGCTGTAACACCATGTGTGTTTTTACTTGCCAGGTAGATAATCTTGTTTTGATAATCTTGTTTTGAGAACTTGTCTTGCTTTATATCCTACTACTGCAAAGTAGACTTTCGGAACTCGGGAGACTTCTAAGTTCTGCAAAAAAACTGTCCTGCTAATTAATTACTACCCGGGCGGAAGGTAGAAAATTTACAGGACTTCTTCTTCAGCTAATGTGGATCGAGGGGACTTCTCCTTATAAACTTCACTAAATAAACTTGTTAATAAGAATGTTAATAAGAACTGAAAAGTCTCCCGAATTCCTCCCGAAATCTACTCTGCGGTAGTAGAATATAAAGCAAGACAAGTTCTCAAAAGGACAACATCTACCTGCAAGTAGATACACACATGATGTTACCGCAAACCAAATATACATTGATACCTCACCATGCAATGCCTCAAACATCTAAGATAGTTGTGAAGGTAAACCTCTTTCAATATCCTCCTGGATGCACCAACGACAGGTGATGTTACAAGGAGTATAAGATGATGACCCAAGTGGGCTGGGTTGTAGACCTGCTAGGAGCCTGCAGTGGCACTCACTCAGTTTCCGTCTTAGTTGATCCTGTAGAACACACTGATTGAGATAGAAAAAGGAAAGCCAATAATCTTTTGTATTACTTTAAAACACTCAAGGGCAATTAGTGAAAATTTGACATAAAAGTATTTATCATTTAAAGGGTTTGGGTACTTCTTGTATGACACAAAACACAAATAACCACAGATTTACTGATGTTGATAAAAATCTTCCATTAAAATATTACTTGCTGAGGTGCTGTATTTTTTTATAAATGAGTAAAATAATTCTCAAAAAAAAAAAAAATCGTCTCAGTGAGACAAAAATAAAGAAACAGAAACATTGTTCCATGATTTTCACCTTTTTTTCTCAAAAACTTCCACAGATAAATAAAATTACATACATCTTGAATCACAGTGAGTTGGGATTCATGTCATGGCCCTAAACTTTATCTACAAAAGGTATCAAAACATTTCAAGGTTAACTTCTGGAAAACATTGCAGGTGGTGTGTATCAAAATGTAATAAAATTCACAAAGTCATGTTGCCATTTTTATTTCTATTGAATGAAACTGTCAGCTTTCTGACGATCATACTTTTTTTAATGTCTTAAATCTTACCAATGTTTTAAGCTGCTGTCTTCTATATCTCCTCCCAGTCTTTACCCTGAAGATAAAAAAGTTCAAGACCAGCGTGAATAAAAATTATTGCACATTGTTATTTATAGTTAATAATTATTGTTGTTTATAGTAACATATTTATTGTTGTTTTCTTTAACAATTGTCTAAGGGGTCTTTGTGCTTTTTTGGGTGGTGTTTGGGGAGGCTCTCTGCTATCATTGTCCTCGGGCCCAGTGGGTTGGCTTGACTCTGTGAGGGTGCACTCTGTGCCAATTTTATTTTATTTTATTTTTTTCTGAGGGTTTTTAGTCCATTCTATGTTTTTTTTATTTTCAATTGTTGTCCCTTCCTCTTATCGCTAGTTTTTTGTTTTCAATAGTCTGGTTTTGCTTGTGTTTTAATGATTTCGATTGTGTGATTCTAAAATGTTTCAGTGTAATCTCCTTTTTATATTGTATAATTATATTTTTATCGTTGGCAGGAGTCTGGTTTTACACATCTTTTGATGACAGTTTTATACTTTTGTTTTAACCTTGACAGCCCCTGTACAACTTGTAACTATTGTGTATGTCTAAAGATTTAAAATTATATAGTATAAACAACCAAGTACAACAAAAATATCAGGCATGTGCTAGGATCTTGAAAAAAAACTGCACTATGAGCGCAAACGTAAATGCTTGTGAGCGAAAAGCATGAAATCTTGAGAGCGCAAAGCGTGAAAGCTTGCAGGTGCAAAGCGTGAAAGCTTGCCAGCGCAAAGCGTGAAAGGCAGGCAGGTTGCGAACGCAAAAGCTTCCCGAGTGCGACGCCTGCTTTACGTACATTTATCTCTGGTAAAAAAAAAAAAAAAAAAAAAATGTATTTCTGAATAAAAACAGAGAAATCACATCCCTGAAATAAACAAGTAAAAACAAAATTAATCCAATTGGAAGGTGGGAAAGGGTATTCTACAACAAATTTATCAATGAATTATGAATTAGCTGATTTATATATGAAAATGTAGCTAATCATTTAAATTAAAATATACACAAAGCAATCCAACAAAGTACGGAACATGCAGCTACTGTTGAAAAGAAATAATTTGGGGTCAACAGACTGTAAATAAATTCAGATAGGAAAAGAAATAGAAGTAGGACCTCACAATAAACACTGGCAGGTGGGAGAGATAATGAATGTTTAAAATAAAGAAAGTGAAACAATTTACAAGAATAACACAAGGTTTAAGTTAGGCCTGGGCGACTAGTGTCGCGACTCTTTGAAGCACGACTAGTTGAGTAGTAAATTTCACTAGTCGTCCAGGCCTAGTGTAAATGTGATTACCTGGTCCTACAACAGATGAATGGACAGCGTCCTTTAATATGATCGTTAGAAAAACACGTAGATGATGTTAGTAAGATAGTTAGGAACTTCAAGGGACTGTACATGTTTGTGTTTGATAATTGGAACCCACTGAAACCATGAAACTTTCTTTTGAGAATTACATTTTAGAAAGGTGGGAGTGTTTTTGAGATATTGCCACGCAGGAAGAGTGATCTGCAATTTGAATACACTACGAGACCCGTAATGCTTCTCAGATTCAAAATTTTGGGGGATAAGGATCGCAATCTTTTGAAGTAAAATGTATCTCAATATGCAATTATGCTGTAGGCTTCTTAACACCATTAAGGTTTTGATTGCCTTTCCTTTTCAGAGTCATACCAAGCGTATACAGAGTACAGACCCCTATAAAGATGAGTGGGACGTTAGTTAGATAGATAAATTAGTGATATATAGAGAAACTTTGAACGTAGCCGCTTTTAAATTTATAGAAAAATATTAGAAATTTGTTCATGTATTTTATGATTGCATACTTTTTTGTGCTTGGTTTTTGAATGATAGGAAACCCCGTTTTGCTTTGGTGATTAAATACAAAATTGTTCTTCGCACAATGTAAGATGATGAGCACTTCCCTGTTTGATATTAATTTACACACAAATATTATGTACCAGAAGAAATAAATGGAATACAACTAGAAGAAAAATAATCATGGGTTAGTAATATTGTCTTTGTTCATGCTGAATGTAAAATTGGTTTGATGACAAGTATACATGCCAGAGATGGGATTACCATGCATAAAAACACTTTGTATCTTTTTACTAGCTGGAAGTTGCACAGCGTCGGATTGTTCTCAACTGCAGTTTGAATTCTACTCAATGCATATAAAAATTACAAAATATTTCTGCTTCAGAGATGTATTTAAGATTTGATGTTCCAGTCAGAGAAGAAAATAAATTAGGATACCTCCACAACATGAAAGAGACTTTCTAAAGAGCTACTATTCAAACAAAGTCGTTTCCTGACACTTAAGTTTGCGCCATTTTTCCACTCACCAACCGCGATAAACTTAACTGGGGCACCATTATAAGACCCTGGTCCTTGTCAGCACTTTTGTACATTACTCCATTTTCAAAACCATCTAAATACTCATCCGTACTTCGGTCTGGTGATGATGACCTGTACCCAGGTGAGGATTTCAATATTGACCTCTCCGGTGACCTTCGACCTGACCTGCTTGGTGAGAGTGCCCTCCGTGTTGGAGAGGATGGTCTATGGGGGCTTGAGGATCTCCGGGTGGAGCTGTTATGATTCGACATCAATGAGGTTCTTGTGAAACTGGAATTGTCTGCGATGGTTGGAGAAAGAGTTGACCTCCGAAACTCTTGTGATATTCTCTCTCTGATAGGTTCATAAAAATATAATAAGAAATATGTTAACAATTTAGTGGTGCTTTGATTTAAGATATATATATATATAAATTTGGTTTGCGGTAACACCATGTGTGTATCTACTTGCCAAGTAGATCTTGTTCTAGTGAGAATTGTCTTGCTTTATATTCTACTACCACAGAGTACATTTTCGATAATTCGGGAGACTTCTCAGTACTGAAAAGAACTGTCCTGCTTTTCAACTTCTACCTGGGTGGAAGGTATAGAAAATCAGCCGGGAACTACTACTTTTGCTTTTGTAATGGTGGTGGATCGAGGGGACTTCTTGTTATTAACTTCACTACCATGGAGTGGGTTCTTAATTGGTCTCACTGTTTTAACTAGGTTGCTCTAGTCATCGTCAGGAGACTGAAGAGTTGGAGAGATACAATTCAGTTTCATCCCACAACCAAAAACTATATAATATTTGCATCTCATTTACGGTCGTTTCACATCTGGAAAATAAGAGATTGTATTATACAATATTAAGGCCAGTGAAATTCCTTATTCTCTGTGTATGAACTGGCTTATAGTTTAAACATACTCATGAAGTAGTCTTGAACTTTTCTTTCAAACACTTATTCTAGCATGATGAAGCTTTTGAGCTTAAAGGGAAGGTACACGTTTGGCAATTACTCAAAACAAATATTAACTAAAAAACCGACTTGGTAACGAGCATTGGAGAGATGTTGATAGTATAAAACATTGTGAGAAACGGCTCCCTCTGAAGTAACGTAGTTTTTGAGAAAGAGGTGATTTCTCATTAAAATAACAAAATACTTCTAGCCAGCAGTCTTTTATTCCTATCTGAAAGCATACAAATTCGTTCAACAAGGGTGTTATTTCTCTCATCATTTTCTCGCAACTTTGATAACCAATTTAGCTCAAATTTTCACAGGTTTGTTATTTTGTTCTTATGTTGGGATACACCAAGTGAGAAGATTGGTCTTTGACAATTACCAATAGTGTACCTTCCCTTTAACAGTAAAGCAATAACAATATACAAATGCCTTCAATGACTTAGCCTACCAATGACTATGACAATTTTCTTTCGTTGCTCCATTTTTTTGGAATAATCATCCTGTGCATATTCACCAGGCTAGTTCTTTACACTGTTTTAAAGACACAGGACATTATTGGTCATTGTCAAAGACCAGTCTTCTCACTTGGTGCAACTCAACATATGCATAAAATAACAAACCTGTGAAAATTTGAGCGTAATTGGTCGCCGAAGTTGCGAGATAAGGGGCCATTCATAATTTTCAGTGTTTTAAAATTTCGATTTCTTTTCCAAAGATTTTTGACCCACCCACCCACCCCTAATTTCGATTATAAAAACATTGATTTGTTATGTGCAGTATTTAAAATAAAACTACATGTGGTTTGCATTATGCATACTTGCATGGTACTTGTACTCGTGTGCTGCATCATGGATGTTATTAATGCACATTCGGGCCTAGCACCGGACCGCAGTCCCAGTTATTGTAGCCCTGGGCTAAAACTTTTATCAACTTTTATTGTGACTGAAACCCGTGAAGATCAGTGCCATTCAACAGAGGCCAGCTATTCCTTAGATTTGTCAACCCCCCCTAAATAAAATATTTGTTGTTTATCCAAATTAACAGTATCGCCGCCCCCAAAAAAAGGGGAAGGAAAAAAAAAAGGCTAAATACAAAAATTGTGCAGAATTTTTTTGTGTGGAGGATTACTTTTCTTCAAAGTGCATGAACAAACTTTTCAGTTTACTTCACATTCACATGAGGTACACAGGAGATGTTGCTGGTTAATGTGGAGGTATGATTGTGTCAGAATATTTCCCCCAAGAAAATTAATTTCCGGCTAAAATGATGTGCAAAATTCTCCGCTCATGACTTCTACCTGATGTGTCGAGTCTATGCACGTGGGGCGCATTCAACAAATTTGCTGAACGGATTGGGACAAACTTGTGCGCAATTCGCGTTTTGCGCTCTGCCGAATTCAGAATATTATCAGCTGAATCTGGTGAGAGAGCAAAAGACTGCGCAATCTGCAAATTTGTGCTCTTTTTGTATGCCAGCCCAAGTTGATAATTCTGAAAAACTTCACGCAATCTGAAGATTGTGCATTATTATGTATTGTTGTGTTTTGCCTGTCCGGCCCTAAGCGTGAGAAAATGGTTGCGTTGCGTGAAAGCGTGAGACTTGCTTGGTCTGCAGTTGCTACCTCCATGGAAGGCAAGTAAAACAATCTAGCTATTTTTTTTTTTTTTTTGAAAAGTGAATTTCGATTAAGAAATATTTGAAAAAGAGGCTTTTGACCTACCCACCCACTAATTCGAAAAGAAATCAAAATTTTGAAACATTGACAATATTGAATGGCCCCTAATAATGAAATAAAAAACGACCTTGTCACTTGAAGTTGTGTGCTTTCAGATGCTTGATTTCAAGACCTCAAAATCTAATTCTGAGGTCCAGAAATCAAATTCGTGGAAAAATACTTCTTTCTCAAAAACTACATTACTTTAGAGGGAGCCGTTTCCCACAATGTGTTATACCATCAACAGCTCTCCATTACTCGTTACCAATTAAGTTTTTATGCTTATTATTATTTTGAGTAATTACCAATAGTGTCCACTGCCTTTAAGCTTCTGTTAAAAACTCACTTGTTTGAAGCTGCTTTTTTGTGACCTGCTTACTTGTATTTGTCTCTTTCACTCATTGTATATTTTCTTGTTCTCTTTATGTGCTTAGAGGCTTTTGCAAAAGGCGCTTTACAAATGCCTTTATTATTATCAATATTTTTATGACAAAAAAGGACTCACTTCTCAAAGCGCTCACTGGTGAGCTGTCTCCTGACTTTCTCCAAGTCTGCCTCCAGCTGAGCAGCTCTGGATCTTAAGGTCTGAAGCTCACGACTCTGGCTTTGCCTACATTTAGAAGAGCAAAGAAAACCAACAAACCAGATATGTATTCTTTATCACTATACATATATACCTGTTTGGAATCAGTTTGTAGCACAAATCTGCATACTATGCGTTACCCACACCATAAACAAATATTGAGTCATACAACAGTTACATTCAAACAACACTTACAAATAATCTTTCTTTACAAATAATCTCTCAAAACAATTATCCATTTTTGTTTGCTGAATTATTCCCCAAGCTTTCAACTGGAGCAAAAAAAAACAACACAAAAATGAATAGATGTAGATAAAAAAGGCCTGTATGCTTAAACTGACTAAACAAAATATAAAATGCAAGACTCTTTTAGGATATGAATGCGGTTTAATGAACTTCAGCATCCTTTGTTGTCATCCCCCATTCTGAAACAATTTCACTGGCTCCTTTTCTCTCAACGAATCATCTTCAAGCTGATGCTCATTGTCCACAAAGCACTAAGCCATCAGCGGCAAGGCTCCCCACTATATCTAAGAACTACTTCAAGTTTACACTCCATCAAGGAATCTTCGATCAAGTTCCATGCTTCTCCTCATTGAACCCAAGTTTCGACACACCGGGGGTGACAGGTCTTTTCTTCAGCTGCACCACATCTCTTAGATCTTGTCTTCGTACCACAGATTCCAATATCTTCTCAAAACTTATCTTATCTCAAAGGTTTTCAAGGACTGGTTTATTTGTTTCTGTTTTCTTTTGTTTTTGGTTTGACTTCACCTTAAACACCCAGCAGGGATGTGCGCATTACAAGTCTTTATTATGATTATTATTATCTTTAACTTACACTTTGCTGTCGGCTAAAGCCAATCTGTCTTTAACCAGTTGAATCTCTGATCTGTGTTCTTGACTGTCCAACTGGGCTTGGAATTCCTTTTCCCGGTTGTTGGACAGGAGAGTTTCCAAGTTGCGTACCGATGCTCTCTCTGTACCAACCTGGTTCCGTAGCATCTCTATCTCACGTCGCTGGTCATCCACTGATGACTCAAGCTGTAAAATAAATCACATTTAAATATCAGGCAAAAATTTGTCGTGATTTAAATGCTTTAAAATGTGTAATTTCCATTGACATAAGGCCTTCTCACACTACAAAAATTCTCTGTGTTGGACACAAATACGATCCGTGTAATGTGGACTGACCTTTTCACACTACATCTTTTCAACACGGTGTTGATCTGGATAAAGCGCTTTATTCGTGTTGAAACCAACCCTGCTTGGGGTTGGGTGAGAATTGTCAATTCGTGTCAAAACTTTCACCACGGATCGATTACCTCTGGGTTTATTTTTTAAATTGAAAAGCACGTACATAGAAGGAGCCGCTAAAAAAAAATCCGCAAAGCATCACTACGCACCAAGATGCACCATGATTCACCACGTTGCATCGCAACGCCTCCTGATTCGATCCGTGTAAGACATTGCAGTTTGAAACGAAAACACATTACAAGGATGAAAAGTTACACGTGTACCTCAGAAGCTGATTTTGCGCAGAGCTAGTGTGAAAGCGAAGCAGTTTGTATCCGTGTTGAAATTTTAGCGAGTCAACACGGACCCGATCCGGATAAATTTTGACACTATATTGTGAAAAGGTCTATAGTCTTTTTGTTGAGTAATTAAACTGACTTGGAACGATAAAAAATTATGGAGCTTATGATTAGGTTGAGAGTAATAATAATAATAATAGTTTCTATTGATACTGCGCTAAATACAAGCGCTTAATCTAAGCGCTATGGTGCTGGTGTCCTCGAAGACTACAGTAAGTTAGGGCAACAACTCCAAAATACGATAAAACAAATTTACAAAAGTTATGCAATAATGAAAGCAGAAATAAATAAGAGAAAGATAAACAAATTAACAGAACTTAACAATAAGTACCTGCTCAGTGTCTATATTTCTGGTTGTGAGTTGACGAGACATAACTTCCTTAGTATTCTCTAGCTTAATACAGAGATCTCTAACAGCAGTAAGATCCTGCACTAGAGACGTCTTCTCGTCCTGTAGCTGTCGTATACTCTCCTCCATGTTAGCGAGAGATCTGGTTAGACTCGACACTTGTAGCTCATAGGCTTGCTCTGTGGACACATGCTAAGAAAAATACAAAGGTTATTATTGTATATATGATTTGAGTCATTGCATGGTGAGGTATCCGTATATATTTGGTTTGCGGTAACACCATGTGTGTGTCTACTTGCCAGGTAGAGTTTGTTCTTAAGAGAACTGTCTTGCTTTATATTCTACTACTGGGAGTAGATGTTCGGATTTTCAGGAGACTTCTCAGTTCTGAAAAGAACTGTCCAGCTTTTTGAAGTACTACATTGTACCTGGGTGGAAGGTAGAAAAGCTGCCAGGACTACTACCTTAGCTTATAGAAGGTAGAAAAGCTGCCAGGACTACTACCTTAGCTTATAGAAGGTAGAAAAGCTGCCAGGACTACTACCTTAGCTTATAGAAGGTAGAAAAGCTGCCAGGACTACTACCTTAGCTTATAGAAGGTAGAAAAGCTGCCAGGACTACTACCTTAGCTTATAGAGGGTAGAAAAGCTGCCAGGACTACTACCTTAGCTTATAGAAGGTAGAAAAGCTGCTAGGACTACTACCTTAGCTTATAGAAGGTAGAAAAGCTGCCAGGACTACTACCTTAGCTTATAGAGGGTAGAAAAGCTGCTAGGACTACTACCTTAGCTTATAGAAGGTAGAAAAGCTGCCAGGACTACTACCTTAGCTTATAGAAGGTAGAAAAGCTGCCAGGACTACTACCTTAGCTTATAGAAGGTAGAAAAGCTGCCAGGACTACTACCTTAGCTTATAGAAGGTAGAAAAGCTGCCAGGACTACTACCTTAGCTTATAGAGGGTAGAAAAGCTGCAGGACTACTACCTTAGCTTATAGAAGGTAGAAAAGCTGCCAGGACTACTACCTTAGCTTATAGAAGGTAGAAAAGCTGCCAGGACTACTACCTTAGCTTATAGAGGGTAGAAAAGCTGCCAGGACTACTACCTTAGCTTATAGAAGGTAGAAAAGCTGCCAGGACTACTACCTTAGCTTATAGAAGGAAGAAAAGCTGCCAGGACTACTACCTTAGCTTATAGAAGGTAGAAAAGCTGCTAGGACTACTACCTTAGCTTATAGAAGGTAGAAAAGCTGCCAGGACTACTACCTTAGCTTATAGAAGGTAGAAAAGCTGCCAGGACTACTACCTTAGCTTATAGAAGGAAGAAAAGCTGCTAGGACTACTACCTTAGCTTATAGAAGGTAGAAAAGCTGCCAGGACTACTACCTTAGCTTATAGAAGGTAGAAAAGCTGCCAGGACTACTACCTTAGCTTATAGAAGGTAGAAAAGCTGCCAGGACTACTACCTTAGCTTATAGAGGGTAGAAAAGCTGCCAGGACTACTACCTTAGCTTATAGAAGGTAGAAAAGCTGCCAGGACTACTACCTTAGCTTATAGAAGGTAGAAAAGCTGCCAGGACTACTACCTTAGCTTATAGAAGGTAGAAAAGCTGCCAGGACTACTACCTTAGCTTATAGAAGGTAGAAAAGCTGCCAGGACTACTACCTTAGCTTATAGAAGGTAGAAAAGCTGCCAGGACTACTACCTTAGCTTATAGAAGGTAGAAAAGCTGCCAGGACTACTACCTTAGCTTATAGAAGGTAGAAAAGCTGCCAGGACTACTACCTTAGCTTATAGAAGGTAGAAAAGCTGCCAGGACTACTACCTTAGCTTATAGAGGGTAGAAAAGCTGCCAGGACTACTACCTTAGCTTATAGAAGGTAGAAAAGCTGCCAGGACTACTACCTTAGCTTATAGAAGGTAGAAAAGCTGCCAGGACTACTACCTTAGCTTATAGAAGGTAGAAAAGCTGCCAGGACTACTACCTTAGCTTATAGAAGGTAGAAAAGCTGCTAGGACTACTACCTTAGCTTATAGAAGGTAGAAAAGCTGCTAGGACTACTACCTTAGCTTATAGAAGGTAGAAAAGCTGCCAGGACTACTACCTTAGCTTATAGAGGGTAGAAAAGCTGCCAGGACTACTACCTTAGCTTATACTTGTTATAGAAGGTAGAAAAGCTGCCAGGACTACTACCTTAGCTTATAGAAGGTAGAAAAGCTGCCAGGACTACTACCTTAGCTTATAGAAGGTAGAAAAGCTGCCAGGACTACTACCTTAGCTTATAGAGGGTAGAAAAGCTGCCAGGACTACTACCTTAGCTTATAGAAGGTAGAAAAGCTGCCAGGACTACTACCTTAGCTTATAGAAGGTAGAAAAGCTGCCAGGACTACTACCTTAGCTTATAGAAGGTAGAAAAGCTGCCAGGACTACTACCTTAGCTTATAGAAGGTAGAAAAGCTGCTAGGACTACTACCTTAGCTTATAGAAGGTAGAAAAGCTGCTAGGACTACTACCTTAGCTTATAGAAGGTAGAAAAGCTGCCAGGACTACTACCTTAGCTTATAGAGGGTAGAAAAGCTGCCAGGACTACTACCTTAGCTTATACTTGTTATAGAAGGTAGAAAAGCTGCCAGGACTACTACCTTAGCTTATAGAAGGTAGAAAAGCTGCCAGGACTACTACCTTAGCTTATAGAAGGTAGAAAAGCTGCCAGGACTACTACCTTAGCTTATAGAAGGTAGAAAAGCTGCCAGGACTACTACCTTAGCTTATAGAGGGTAGAAAAGCTGCCAGGACTACTACCTTAGCTTATAGAAGGTAGAAAAGCTGCCAGGACTACTACCTTAGCTTATAGAAGGTAGAAAAGCTGCTAGGACTACTACCTTAGCTTATAGAAGGTAGAAAAGCTGCTAGGACTACTACCTTAGCTTATAGAAGGTAGAAAAGCTGCCAGGACTACTACCTTAGCTTATAGAAGGTAGAAAAGCTGCCAGGACTACTACCTTAGCTTATAGAGGGTAGAAAAGCTGCCAGGACTACTACCTTAGCTTATAGAGGATCGTTATTGTTTCAAATGTTTAGACTAGCTTGCTCTAGTTATTGTCAGGAGACTGATGAATGTGAGAGAATTGGGTCTATTATAGGAGTTTAGAGGTTTGAGTGTAGAGTCAGTCATTGGTCTGATTGGCTCATTATTATTGTACTGTATTGTTATTTCATTCCAAAACTAGAACAGACCCCATAACCCTTGGGAGGTTAACATCAGTATAATAATCACTAACAATTAGCGAAGAAGTCGTACGGAAAGCTAGGAGTGTTAACTTAAAATGAAACAAACATTGGCTTAACCTTATCACACAGTTTATTTTCCTTTTAAAATGGTACATAAATAGATATTTGGCAACGTACATGTAATTAAGGACAAAATTTGATTCTTTAGGCACTTCAAATTTCAAGGTTTATTGTTGACTCATTTTTGCTTTAAAAAAGTTAAACTTCAACAATCTTTTCTCGTAAATCTACATAACAATTTTTGTTGGGGTGTCTCTTGTGTATGTTTGACAATAAACGGTTGGGTCAGTCAATTCTTTCTCTTAGTTTTACCTTTGTGAACCCCGGTTCAAACATTGGATCAGATCCCTGCATGTGGGTTTGTTTTCAGTCACTACCTGATTATGTGGGTTTCCCCCATTTGGGGTCATCTTCCCACATCTAAAACCCAACATATATTCTCGCTTCCTATATATCCATCCTTTTATTGGCGCTAATTGCCATGATGGGGTATCTCTCTGTCTAGCCTATTTCACTCCACTGCAGGAGGAAAGCCTCTTCATCAATTCTCCACCTCACTCTATCCTGCCCTGTCTGTTACCAAGCAATGCCCCTATATGTACTTAGTTCACCTCTCCATCTTCTGTTTTTGTTGTCCGGTTTCTTGGAGTCCAAGAATAATTGTGTAATAAATAAATAATAAATAAATAACAAACAGAATTATTTTAACGTTGTACACTACCTGTTGGACATCCCTTTCTAATAGTAGTAATTCTCGCGTAGTCTTTCATCTCTGAGTCTCTAGTCATTAATTCTATCTTGACTGTAGATGACTCTCCTGATCTTTGAGATGCTTCCGTCTCCCAACGCTGCGCTTCCGTCGTAGCTGAGCGATAGTTCTCTAGTAGATCTCGGTTCTCACGCTCCTGTAAGACAAATCAAATACTTTTTACTTCTAAAGAAAACATTAAGGTTCAAAGTACGTTAATCAAAATTTATCCAATCCGAGCATTGCCCACAAATTGTTCAGCCCAAAATGTGTGTTAATTTTACAGATGCCTAACACCTCCAAGCCGTATTTAATTGACCTAAAGTCAATATTTTAGAACGGCTCTGTTTATTGAGGTATTTATTAATATAATAATAATAATATAATAAAATAATAATAATATATATAATAATAATAATGATAATAATAATAATAATAATAATAATATGATAATAATAAAAATAATATAATATAATAATAATAATAAATAATATATAATAATAATATAATATAATCATAATATTAATTATATTATTAGTATTATATTATTATTATTTTATTATTTATATTATATTATTATTTATTATATTATTATCATTATTATTATTATTATTATTATTATTATTTTTATTATTATTATATATTATTATTATTAAATACCTCAATAAACAGAGCCGTTCTAAATATTGACTTTTAGTCTAATTAAATACGGCTTGGAGGTGTTAGGCATCTGTAAAATTAACACACATTTTGGCTGAACAATTTGTGGGCAATGCTCGGATTGGATAAATTTTGATTAACGTACTTTGAACCTTAATGTTTTCTTTAGAAGTAAAAAGTATTTGATTTGTCTTACAGGAGCGTGAGAACCGAGATCTACTAGAGAACTATCGCTCAGCTACGACGGAAGCGCAGCGTTGGGAGACGGAAGCATCTCAAAGATCAGGAGAGTCATCTACAGTCAAGATAGAATTAATGACTAGAGACTCAGAGATGAAAAGACTACGCGAGAAATTACTACTATTAGAAAGGGATGTCCAACAGGTAGTGTACAACGTTAAAATAATTCTGTTTGTTTATTTATTTATTTATTTATTTATTACACAATTATTCTTGGACTCCAAGAAACCGGACAACAAAAACAGAAGATGGAGAGGTGAACTAAGTACATATAGGGGCATTGCTTGGTAACAGACAGGGCAGGATAGAGTGAGGTGGAGAATTGATGAAGAGGCTTTCCTCCTGCAGTGGAGTGAAATAGGCTAGACAGAGAGATACCCCATCATGGCAATTACCAATAAAAGGATGGATATATAGGAAGTGAAATATGTTCGGTTTTAGATGTGGGAAGATGACCCCAAATGGGGGAAAACCCACATAATCAGGTAGTGACTGAAAACAAAACCCACATGCAGGGATCTGATCCAATGTTCAACCGGGGTTCACAAAGGTAAAACTAAGAGAAAGAATTGACTGACCCAACCGTTTATTGTCAAACATACACAAGAGACACCCCAACAAAAATTGTTATGTAGATTTACGAGAAAAGATTGTTGAAGTTTAACTTTTTTAAAGCAAAAATGAGTCAACAATAAACCTTGAAATTTGAAGTGCCTAAAGAATCAAATTTTGTCCTTAATTACATGTACGTTGCCAAATATCTATTTATGTACCATTTTAAAAGGAAAATAAACTGTGTGATAAGGTTAAGCCAATGTTTGTTTCATTTTAAGATAACACTCCTAGCTTTCCGTACGACTTCTTCGCTAATTGTTAGTGATTATTATACTGATGTTAACCTCCCAAGGGTTATGGGGTCTGTTCTAGTTTTGGAATGAAATAACAATACAGTACAATAATAATGAGCCAATCAGACCAATGACTGACTCTACACTCAAACCTCTAAACTCCTATAAATAGACCCAATTCTCTCACATTTCATCAGTCTCCTGACAATAACTAGAGCAAGCTAGTCTAAACATTTGAAACAATAACGATCCTCTATAAGCTAAGGTAGTAGTCCTGGCAGCTTTTCTACCTTCTATAAGCTAAGGTAGTAGTCCTGGCAGCTTTTCTACCTTCTATAAGCTAAGGTAGTAGTCCTAGCAGCTTTTCTACCTTCTATAGCTAAGGTAGTAGTCCTAGCAGCTTTTCTACCTTCTATAAGCTAAGGTAGTAGTCCTGGCAGCTTTTCTACCTTCTATAAGCTAAGGTAGTAGTCCTGGCAGCTTTTCTACCCTCTATAAGCTAAGGTAGTAGTCCTGGCAGCTTTTCTACCTCTATAAGCTAAGGTAGTAGTCCTGGCAGCTTTTCTACCTTCTATAAGCTAAGGTAGTAGTCCTGGCAGCTTTTCTACCTTCTATAAGCTAAGGTAGTTCCTGGCAGCTTTTCTACCTTCTATAACAAGTATAAGCTAAGGTAGTAGTCCTGGCAGCTTTTCTACCCTCTATAAGCTAAGGTAGTAGTCCTGGCAGCTTTTCTACCTTCTATAAGCTAAGGTAGTAGTCCTAGCAGCTTTCTACCTTCTATAAGCTAAGGTAGTAGTCCTAGCAGCTTTTCTACCTTCTATAAGCTAAGGTAGTAGTCCTGGCAGCTTTTCTACCTTCTATAAGCTAAGGTAGTAGTCCTGGCAGCTTTTCTACCTTCTATAAGCTAAGGTAGTAGTCCTGGCAGCTTTTCTACCTTCTATAAGCTAAGGTAGTAGTCCTGGCAGCTTTTCTACCCTCTATAAGCTAAGGTAGTAGTCCTGGCAGCTTTTCTACCTTCTATAAGCTAAGGTAGTAGTCCTGGCAGCTTTTCTACCTTCTATAAGCTAAGGTAGTAGTCCTGGCAGCTTTTCTACCTTCTATAACAAGTATAAGCTAAGGTAGTAGTCCTGGCAGCTTTTCTACCCTCTATAAGCTAAGGTAGTAGTCCTGGCAGCTTTTCTACCTTCTATAAGCTAAGGTAGTAGTCCTAGCAGCTTTTCTACCTTCTATAAGCTAAGGTAGTAGTCCTAGCAGCTTTTCTACCTTCTATAAGCTAAGGTAGTAGTCCTGGCAGCTTTTCTACCTTCTATAAGCTAAGGTAGTAGTCCTGGCAGCTTTTCTACCTTCTATAAGCTAAGGTAGTAGTCCTGGCAGCTTTTCTACCTTCTATAAGCTAAGGTAGTAGTCCTGGCAGCTTTTCTACCCTCTATAAGCTAAGGTAGTAGTCCTGGCAGCTTTTCTACCTTCTATAAGCTAAGGTAGTAGTCCTGGCAGCTTTTCTACCTTCTATAAGCTAAGGTAGTAGTCCTGGCAGCTTTTCTACCTTCTATAAGCTAAGGTAGTAGTCCTGGCAGCTTTTCTACCTTCTATAAGCTAAGGTAGTAGTCCTGGCAGCTTTTTACCTTCTATAAGCTAAGGTAGTAGTCCTGGCAGCTTTTCTACCTTCTATAAGCTAAGGTAGTAGTCCTGGCAGCTTTTCTACCTTCTATAAGCTAAGGTAGTAGTCCTGGCAGCTTTTCTACCTTCTATAAGCTAAGGTAGTAGTCCTGGCAGCTTTTCTACCCTCTATAAGCTAAGGTAGTAGTCCTGGCAGCTTTTCTACCTTCTATAAGCTAAGGTAGTCCTGGCAGCTTTTCTACCTTCTATAAGCTAAGGTAGTAGTCCTGGCAGCTTTCTACCTTCTATAAGCTAAGGTAGTAGTCCTAGCAGCTTTTCTTCCTTCTATAAGCTAAGGTAGTAGTCCTGGCAGCTTTTCTACCTTCTATAAGCTAAGGTAGTAGTCCTGGCAGCTTTTCTACCTTCTATAAGCTAAGGTAGTAGTCCTAGCAGCTTTTCTACCTTCTATAAGCTAAGGTAGTAGTCCTGGCAGCTTTTCTTCCTTCTATAAGCTAAGGTAGTAGTCCTGGCAGCTTTTCTACCTTCTATAAGCTAAGGTAGTAGTCCTGGCAGCTTTTCTACCCTCTATAAGCTAAGGTAGTAGTCCTGGCAGCTTTTCTACCTTCTATAAGCTAAGGTAGTAGTCCTGGCAGCTTTTCTACCTTCTATAAGCTAAGGTAGTAGTCCTGGCAGCTTTTCTACCCTCTATAAGCTAAGGTAGTAGTCCTGGCAGCTTTTCTACCTTCTATAAGCTAAGGTAGTAGTCCTGGCAGCTTTTCTACCTTCTATAAGCTAAGGTAGTAGTCCTGGCAGCTTTTCTACCTTCTATAAGCTAAGGTAGTAGTCCTGGCAGCTTTTCTACCTTCTATAAGCTAAGGTAGTAGTCCTAGCAGCTTTTCTACCCTCTATAAGCTAAGGTAGTAGTCCTGGCAGCTTTTCTACCTTCTATAAGCTAAGGTAGTAGTCCTAGCAGCTTTTCTACCTTCTATAAGCTAAGGTAGTAGTCCTGGCAGCTTTTCTACCCTCTATAAGCTAAGGTAGTAGTCCTGGCAGCTTTTCTACCTTCTATAAGCTAAGGTAGTAGTCCTGGCAGCTTTTCTACCTTCTATAAGCTAAGGTAGTAGTCCTGGCAGCTTTTCTACCTTCTATAAGCTAAGGTAGTCCTGGCAGCTTTTCTACCTTCTATAAGCTAAGGTAGTAGTCCTGGCAGCTTTTCTACCTTCTATAAGCTAAGGTAGTAGTCCTGGCAGCTTTTCTACCTTCCACCCAGGTACAATGTAGTACTTCAAAAAGCTGGACAGTTCTTTTCAGAACTGAGAAGTCTCCTGAAAATCCGAACATCTACTCCCAGTAGTAGAATATAAAGCAAGACAGTTCTCTTAAGAACAAACTCTACCTGGCAAGTAGACACACACATGGTGTTACCGCAAACCAAATATATACGGATACCTCACCATGCATGACTCAAATCATATACAATAATAACCTTTGTATTTTTCTTAGCATGTGTCCACAGAGCAAGCCTATGAGCTACAAGTGTCGAGTCTAACCAGATCTCTCGCTAACATGGAGGAGAGTATACGACAGCTACAGGACGAGAAGACGTCTCTAGTGCAGGATCTTACTGCTGTTAGAGATCTCTGTATTAAGCTAGAGAATACTAAGGAAGTTATGTCTCGTCAACTCACAACCAGAAATATAGACACTGAGCAGGTACTTATTGTTAAGTTCTGTTAATTTGTTTATCTTTCTCTTATTTATTTCTGCTTTCATTATTGCATAACTTTTGTAAATTTGTTTCGTATTTTGGAGTTGTTGCCCTAACTTACTGTAGTCTTCGAGGACACCAGCACCATAGCGCTTAGATTAAGCGCTTGTATTTAGCGCAGTATCAATAGAAACTATTATTATTTTATTACTCTCAACCTAATCATAAGCTCCATAATTTTTATCGTTCCAAGTCAGTTTAATTACTCAACAAAAAGACTATAGACCTTTTCACAATATAGTGTCAAAATTTATCCGGATCGGGTCCGTGTTGACTCGCTAAAATTTCAACACGGATACAAACTGCTTCGCTTTCACACTAGCTCTGCGCAAAATCAGCTTCTGAGGTACACGTGTAACTTTTCATCCGTGTAATGTGTTTTCGTTTCAAACTGCAATGTCTTACACGGATCGAATCAGGAGGCGTTGCGATGCAACGTGGTGAATCATGGTGCATCTTGGTGCGTAGTGATGCTTTGCGGATTTTTTTTTAGCGGCTCCTTCTATGTACGTGCTTTTCAATTTAAAAAATAAACCCAGAGGTAATCGATCCGTGGTGAAAGTTTTGACACGAATTGACAATTCTCACCCAACCCCAAGCAGGGTTGGTTTCAACACGAATAAACGCTTTATCCAGATCAACACCGTGTTGAAAAGATGTATGAAAAGGTCAGTCCACATTACACGGATCGTATTTGTGTCCAACACAGAGAATTTTTGTAGTGTGAGAAGGCCTTATGTCAATGGAAATTACACATTTTAAAGCATTTAAATCACGACAAATTTTTGCCTGATATTTAAATGTGATTTATTTTACAGCTTGAGTCATCAGTGGATGACCAGCGACGTGAGATAGAGATGCTACGGAACCAGTTGGTACAGAGAGAGCATCGGTACGCAACTTGGAAACTCTCCTGTCCAACAACCGGAAAAGGAATTCCAAGCCCAGTTGGACAGTCAAGAACACAGATCAGAGATTCAACTGGTTAAAGACAGATTGGCTTTAGCCGACAGCAAAGTGTAAGTTAAAGATAATATAATCATAATAAAGACTTGTAATGCGCACATCCCTGCTGGGTGTTTAAGGTGAAGTCAAACCAAAAACAAAAGAAAACAGAAACAAATAAACCAGTCCTTGAAAACCTTTGAGATAAGATAAGTTTTGAGAAGATATTGGAATCTGTGGTACGAAGACAAGATCTAAGAGATGTGGTGCAGCTGAAGAAAAGACCTGTCACCCCCGGTGTGTCGAAACTTGGGTTCAATGAGGAGAAGCATGGAACTTGATCGAAGATTCCTTGATGGAGTGTAAACTTGAAGTAGTTCTTAGATATAGTGGGGAGCCTTGCCGCTGATGGCTTAGTGCTTTGTGGACAATGAGCATCAGCTTGAAGATGATTCGTTGAGAGAAAAGGAGCCAGTGAAATTGTTTCAGAATGGGGATGACAACAAAGGATGCTGAAGTTCATTAAACCGCATTCATATCCTAAAAGTCTTGCATTTTATATTTTGTTTAGTCAGTTTAAGCATACAGGCCTTTTTTATCTACATCTATTCATTTTTGTGTTGTTTTTTTTTGCTCCAGTTGAAAGCTTGGGGAATAATTCAGCAAACAAAAATGGATAATTGTTTTGAGAGATTATTTGTAAGAAAGATTATTTGTAAGTGTTGTTTGAATGTAACTGTTGTACTCAATATTTTTTATGGTGTGGGTAACGCATAGTATGCAGATTTGTGCTACAAACTGATTCCAAACAGGTATATATGTATAGTGATAAAGAATACATATCTGGTTTGTTGGTTTTCTTTGCTCTTCTAAATGTAGGCAAGCCAGAGTCGTGAGCTTCAGACCTTAAGATCCAGAGCTGCTCAGCTGGAGCAGACTTGGAGAAGTCAGAGACAGCTCACCAGTGAGCGCTTTGAGAAGTGAGTCCTTTTTTGTCATAAAAATATTGATAATAATAAAGGCATTTGTAAAGCGCCTTTTGCAAAAGCCTCTAAGCACATAAAGAGAACAAGAAAATATACAATGAGTGAAAGAGACAATACAAGTAAGCAGGTCACAAAAAAGCAGCTTCAAACAAGTGAGTTTTTAACAGAAGCTTAAGGCAGTGGACACTATTGGTAATTACTCAAAATAATAATAGCATAAAAACTTAATTGGTAACGAGTAATGGAGAGCTGTTGATGGTATAACACATTGTGGGAAACGGCTCCCTCTAAAGTAATGTAGTTTTTGAGAAAGAAGTATTTTTCCACGAATTTGATTTCTGGACCTCAGAATTAGATTTTGAGGTCTTGAAATCAAGCATCTGAAAGCACACAACTTCAAGTGACAAGGTCGTTTTTTATTTCATTATTAGGGGCCATTCAATATTGTCAATGTTTCAAAATTTTGATTTCTTTTCGAATTAGTGGGTGGGTAGTCAAAAGCCTCTTTTTCAAATATTTCTTAATCGAAATTCACTTTTCAAAAAAAAAAAAATAGCTAGATTGTTTTACTTGCCTTCCATGGAGGTAGCAACTGCAGACCAAGCAAGTCTCACGCTTTCGCAACGCAACCATTTTCTCACGCTTAGGGCCGGACAGGCAAAACACAACAATACATAATAATGCACAATCTTCAGATTGCGTGAAGTTTTTCAGAATTATCAACTTGGGCTGGCATACAAAAAGAGCACAAATTTGCAGATTGCGCAGTCTTTTGCTCTCTCACCAGATTCAGCTGATAATATTCTGAATTCGGCAGAGCGCAAAACGCGAATTGCGCACAAGTTTGTCCCAATCCGTTCAGCAAATTTGTTGAATGCGCCCCACGTGCATAGACTCGACCACATCAGGTAGAAGTCATGAGCGGAGAATTTTGCACATCATTTTAGCCGGAAATTAATTTTCTTGGGGAAATATTCTGACACAATCATACCTCCACATTAACCAGCAACATCTCCTGTGTACCTCATGTGAATGTGAAGTAAACTGAAAAGTTTGTTCATGCACTTTGAAGAAAAGTAATCCTCCACACAAAAAAATTCTGCACAATTTTTGTATTTAGCCTTTTTTTTTTCCTTCCCCTTTTTTTGGGGGCGGCGATACTGTTAATTTGGATAAACAACAAATATTTTATTTAGGGGGGTTGACAAATCTAAGGAATAGCTGGCCTCTGTTGAATGGCACTGATCTTCACGGGTTTCAGTCACAATAAAAGTTGATAAAAGTTTTAGCCCAGGGCTACAATAACTGGGACTGCGGTCCGTGCTAGGCCCGAATGTGCATTAATAACATCCATGATGCAGCACACGTACAAGTACCATGCAAGTATGCATAATGCAACCACATGTAGTTTTATTTTAAATACTGCACATAACAAATCAATGTTTTTATAATCGAAATTAGGGGTGGGTGGGTGGGTCAAAAATCTTTGGAAAAGAAATCGAAATTTTAAAACACTGAAAATTATGAATGGCCCCTTATCTCGCAACTTCGGCGACCAATTACGCTCAAATTTTCACAGGTTTGTTATTTTATGCATATGTTGAGTTGCACCAAGTGAGAAGACTGGTCTTTGACAATGACCAATAATGTCCTGTGTCTTTAAAACAGTGTAAAGAACTAGCCTGGTGAATATGCACAGGATGATTATTCCAAAAAAATGGAGCAACGAAAGAAAATTGTCATAGTCATTGGTAGGCTAAGTCATTGAAGGCATTTGTATATTGTTATTGCTTTACTGTTAAAGGAAGGTACACTATTGGTAATTGTCAAAACCAATCTTCTCACTTGGTGTATCCCAACATAAGAACAAATAACAAACCTGTGAAAATTTGAGCTAAATTGGTTATCAAAGTTGCGAGAAAATGATGAGAAATAACACCCTTGTTGAACGAATTTGTATGCTTTCAGATAGGAATAAAAGACTGCTGGCTAGAAGTATTTTGTTATTTTAATGAGAAATCACCTCTTTCTCAAAAACTACGTTACTTCAGAGGGAGCCGTTTCTCACAATGTTTTATACTATCAACATCTCTCCAATGCTCGTTACCAAGTCGTTTTTTAGTTAATATTTGTTTTGAGTAATTGCCAAACGTGTACCTTCCCTTTAAGCTCAAAAGCTTCATCATGCTAGAATAAGTGTTTGAAAGAAAAGTTCAAGACTACTTCATGAGTATGTTTAAACTATAAGCCAGTTCATACACAGAGAATAAGGAATTTCACTGGCCTTAATATTGTATATACAATCTCTTATTTTCCAGATGTGAAACGACCGTAATGAGATGCAAATTATATAGTTTTTGGTTGTGGGATGAAACTGAATTGTATCTCTCCAACTCTTCAGTCTCCTGACGATGACTAGAGCAACCTAGTTAAAACAGTGAGACCAATTAAGAACCCACTCCATGGTAGTGAAGTTAATAACAAGAAGTCCCCTCGATCCACCACCATTACAAAAGCAAAAGTAGTTCCCGGCTGATTTTCTATACCTTCCACCCAGGTAAAGTTGAAAAGCAGGACAGTTCTTTTCAGTACTGAGAAGTCTCCCGAATTATCGAAAATGTACTCTGTGGTAGTAGAATATAAAGCAAGACAATTCTCACTAGAACAAGATCTACTTGGCAAGTAGATACACACATGGTGTTACCGCAAACCAAATTTATATATATATATCTTAAATCAAAGCACCACTAAATTGTTAACATATTTCTTATTATATTTTTATGAACCTATCAGAGAGAATATCACAAGAGTTTCGGAGGTCAACAACTCTTTCTCCAACCATCGCAGACAATTCCAGTTTCACAAGAACCTCATTGATGTCGAATCATAACAGCTCCACCCGGAGATCCTCAAGCCCCCATAGACCATCCTCTCCAACACGGAGGGCACTCTCACCAAGCAGGTCAGGTCGAAGGTCACCGGAGAGGTCAATATTGAAATCCTCACCTGGGTACAGGTCATCATCACCAGACCGAAGTACGGATGAGTATTTAGATGGTTTTGAAAATGGATAATGTACAAAAGTGCTGACAAGGACCAGGGTCTTATAATGGTGCCCCAGTTAAGTTTATCGCGGTTGGTGAGTGGAAAAATGGCGCAAACTTAAGTGTCAGGAAACGACTTTGTTTGAATAGTAGCTCTTTAGAAAGTCTCTTTCATGTTGTGGAGGTATCCTAATTTATTTTCTTCTCTGACTGGAACATCAAATCTTAAATACATCTCTGAAGCAGAAATATTTGTAATTTTTATATGCATTGAGTAGAATTCAAACTGCAGTTGAGAACAATCCGACGCTGTGCAACTTCCAGCTAGTAAAAAGATACAATGTTTTTATGCATGGTAATCCCATCTCTGGCATGTATACTTGTCATCAAACCAATTTTACATTCAGCATGAACAAAGACAATATTACTAACCCATGATTATTTTTCTTCTAGTGTATTCCATTTATTTCTTCTGGTACATAATATTTGTGTGTAAATTAATATCAAACAGGGAAGTGCTCATCATCTTACATTGTGCGAAGAACAATTTTGTATTTAATCACCAAAGCAAAACGGGGTTTCCTATCATTCAAAAACCAAGCACAAAAAAGTATGCATCATAAAATACATGAACAAATTTCTAATATTTTCTATAAATTTAAAAGCGGCTACGTTCAAAGTTTCTCTATATATCACTAATTTATCTATCTAAAACGTCCCACTCATCTTTATAGGGGTCTGTACTCTGTATACGCTTGGTATGACTCTGAAAAGGAAAGGCAATCAAAACCTTAATGGTGTTAAGAAGCCTACAGCATAATTGCATATTGAGATACATTTTACTTCAAAAGATTGCGATCCTTATCCCCCAAAATTTTGAATCTGAGAAGCATTACGGGTCTCGTAGTGTATTCAAATTGCAGATCACTCTTCCTGCGTGGCAATATCTCAAAACACTCCCACCTTTCTAAAATGTAATTCTCAAAAGAAAGTTTCATGGTTTCAGTGGGTTCCAATTATCAAACACAAACATGTACAGTCCCTTGAAGTTCCTAACTATCTTACTAACATCATCTACGTGTTTTTCTAACGATCATATTAAAGGACGCTGTCCATTCATCTGTTGTAGGACCAGGTAATCACATTTACACTAGGCCTGGACGACTAGTGAAATTTACTACTCAACTAGTCGTGCTTCAAAGAGTCGCGACACTAGTCGCCCAGGCCTAACTTAAACCTTGTGTTATTCTTGTAAATTGTTTCACTTTCTTTATTTTAAACATTCATTATCTCTCCCACCTGCCAGTGTTTATTGTGAGGTCCTACTTCTATTTCTTTTCCTATCTGAATTTATTTACAGTCTGTTGACCCCAAATTATTTCTTTTCAACAGTAGCTGCATGTTCCGTACTTTGTTGGATTGCTTTGTGTATATTTTAATTTAAATGATTAGCTACATTTTCATATAAATCAGCTAATTAATTCATTGATAAATTTGTTGTAGAATACCCTTTCCCACCTTCCAATTGGATTAATTTTGTTTTTACTTGTTTATTTCAGGGATGTGATTTCTCTGTTTTTATTCAGAAATACATTTTTTTTTTTTTTTTTTTTTTACCAGAGATAAATGTACGTAAAGCAGGCGTCGCACTCGGGAAGCTTTTGCGTTCGCAACCTGCCTGCCTTTCACGCTTTGCGCTGGCAAGCTTTCACGCTTTGCACCTGCAAGCTTTCACGCTTTGCGCTCTCAAGATTTCATGCTTTTCGCTCACAAGCATTTACGTTTGCGCTCATAGTGCAGTTTTTTTTCAAGATCCTAGCACATGCCTGATATTTTTGTTGTACTTGGTTGTTTATACTATATAATTTTAAATCTTTAGACATACACAATAGTTACAAGTTGTACAGGGGCTGTCAAGGTTAAAACAAAAGTATAAAACTGTCATCAAAAGATGTGTAAAACCAGACTCCTGCCAACGATAAAAATATAATTATACAATATAAAAAGGAGATTACACTGAAACATTTTAGAATCACACAATCGAAATCATTAAAACACAAGCAAAACCAGACTATTGAAAACAAAAAACTAGCGATAAGAGGAAGGGACAACAATTGAAAATAAAAAAAACATAGAATGGACTAAAAACCCTCAGAAAAAAAAAAAATAAAA
>NC_047069.1:4001170-4006843 GCF_902459465.1 Asterias rubens | reverse complement strand
AAAACAAAGTGAAAACTACAGAGCAATGTTTTTTGTAAATCCTTGTACATGTACATGCTAAAATAATTTAAAATTACTTTTGAAAACAAAGTGAAAACTACAGAGCAATGTTTTTTGTAAATCCTTGTACATGTACATGCTAAAATAATTTAAAATTACTTTTGAAAACAAAGTGAAAACTACAGAGCAATGTTTTTTTGTAAATCCTTGTACATGTACATGCTAAAATAATTTAAAATTACTTTTGAAAACAAAGTGAAAACTACAGAGCAATGTTTTTTGTAAATCCTTGTACATGTACATGCTAAAATAATTTAAAATTACTTTTGAAAACAAAGTGAAAACTACAGAGCAATGTTTTTTGTAAATCCTTGTACATGTACATGCTAAAATAATTTAAAATTACTTTTGAAAACAAAGTGAAAACTACAGAGCAATGTTTTTTGTAAATCCTTGTACATGTACATGCTAAACTACAGAGCAATGTTTTTTGTAAATCCTTGTACATCTACATGCTAAACTACAGAGCAATGTTTTTTGTAAATCCTTGTACATGTACATGCTAAACTACAGAGCAATGTTTTTTGTAAATCCTTGTACATGTACATGCTAAACTACAGAGCACTGTTTTTTGTAAATCCTTGTACATGTACATGCTAAACTACAGAGCAATGTTTTTTGTAAATCCTTGTACATGTACATGCTAAAATAATTTAAAATTACTTTTGAAATTTGTTTTACTCATTTCTCAAAAACTACAGCACTTCAGCAAGTAATATTTGAAGGGAAGCTTTCTACCGTCATTATCTTTAACCGTGTTAAAGTTTAATGTAAATCTGTGGACTTCGTGTTTTGTGTCGTACAAACAGTACCCAAACCCTTTAATGACAGAAACGTATAAGGAAACTCACCGGCAATTATCTTGAATGTGGAGCAAAACAAAGACAGCCCAGTGCCATAGTCCAAGCCCTTCAAGCTGTGAGGCAAAGCTAACATGAAGATGATTTAAATCCTGCTCTGAGATATGGGAGTAACCCAACGCTTGTAAAGCATGTAAAACATGCCAGCTATAGAAACAAAGATCAATCAATGGTCAATTGTTAGCTCAATGGAAATATATGCACAACATATACACCCACCTCCCCATGGGCAAAGGGATTAATGGCACTGGACAACTTTAGTAATTGTCAAAGACCAGTATTCTCACTTGGTGTATCCCAACACATCAAATAACAAATCTGTGAAAATTTGGACTCAATTGGTCATCGCAGTTACAAGAGAATAATGACAGAAAAAACACCCTTGTTGTACAAATTTGTGTGCCTTAAGATGCCTAATAAAGGCATTCAGGTCTGAAGTATTTTAATACTTGAGTAAGAAATAACCACTTTCTCAAAAACTACACAACAGCTCTCCATTGCTCATTACCAAGTAAGTTTTTACTCTAACAATTATTTTGAGTAATTACCACAAGTGTCCAGTGCCTTTAAAGTCATTACAACGCTTTGAAAGTGAATAATACCCTAAAGTATTATCATAAAAATAGTAAGTTTCAAAGGTTGAGGGTCCATAAATTAAATTGTACTTAAAAGGACATGTAGTCTTTGGATTGGAGTTTCCTTTTTTGTTGTGAACTAACATAGTCCATAATTTTGAAGAACCTGCAAAGTGACGCCCAATCCAATCCAAAGGCAATGCGATGATCGCCCATAACAAGGCAACGTTAAAATGGGGAAAGAGACCAATAATTTTAAGTAGAAATCAATGAGCAGATAGATTTATCAATGGTAAAGAAGTAGACATAACCAGAGAAAGCAGACTTCAGACATTGTCAGACCCTAATGGACTGTTTCTTACTATTTAACTCTTCAACTGATACAACAAATTGGGCCCAAGTTCATGTCTCTGCTATACCGAAAGCAACGTCTATTTCACGGGTTAGCGGGGATTTTTCGCTTGTATGTACTCCACACTACTAGGCATTCTATGCAGTGAATGGTAACAGTAAGCGCAGTAATAGGCGATAAGCAGAACCATGACATTGGGCCCTGATCATAATGAACACAAGTCCTTAATCCCAACCTGAGCCTGTAGTCCAACTGGTATGCTGTATGTGTAGTTGGTGCCAATACTCTCTCCAATCTATGTGTATGATCAGTATATAGCTTGACTAGATGATAACACATATCCCACACCGTGTAGCCATCCGTCTCCCCCTCTTCATATTCCATATCTCCATCCTCCGGGTATACCTCGGGATTATTCTCCATATACGGGGGACGGGGCACTGGGCAGTAGCGACCCAGAGTTGATTCTCCATGGAAACCTTTATCAAACTCTGCGAGAGCATCCTGGATGGATGCTACTGGTTTGCAAGCATGCCTGCATGTGGATTAAAGGAAACAACAGTAATAATAATACTAATAGTAGTAGTCGTTTTTATATAGCGCTTTATACAACCAAAGGGCATCTCAAAGCGCTTCCATATTATTACCATTGACCACTGGGCCTTAATTCATTCCTTAAACCATCTCAGCTCCCTGGGAGTATACAGCCTATGCTGCCAAATATGTAGCGCACTACATGTACTCTAATCAATCACAAGAACCATCTCTGCTCTTGTACATGTAGGTACCCATTTACCCCTGGGTGGAGAGAAGCAATTATAGGTAAGTGTCTTGCTCAAAGACAAAAGTGTCACGACCGGGATTCGAACCCACACTCTGCTGAACAGAAGCACCAGAGCTTGAGTTTGGTGCTCTTATCCGCTCAGCCATGACAAAATAAAGCCCGGTTCATACTTCCTGCGAATGCGAATGCGAAGCGAATGTTGACGTCACAATGTCGCAACAAATAATTCGCAGCAGTTCAACTATGCTCGACTCACTTGCGAATGTCGCTGTGAAAGGAGGGATTTGACAACAAATTCATGTCAAATACGCTTCGCATTAGCATGAAGTATAAACCGGGCTTTAGACATTCCCCTCAATTCTCAGTGTTAATAATGGGATTTGAGGCATTGCATGATGAGGTATCCATATATATTTGGTTTGCGGTAACACCATGTGTGTATCTACTTGCCAGGTAGAGTTTGTTCTTAAGAGAACTCTCACGCTTTATATTCTACTACAGCGAAGTACATTTTTGATAATTCAGGAGACTTCTCAGTTCTGAAAAGAACTGTCCTGCTTTTTTACTACTACCTGAGCGGAAGGTAAAAATCAGTTGGGACTACTACTTTAGCTTTAAGTGGATCTCCCATATATGACTAGAGCAAGCTAGACGAATCATTGAGAAGTCTCTGGAATTCCAGTTCTCTAGAGAACAAACTCCAACATTGCAAGTAGATTCACACATTGTATTACTGCAAACCAAATACATGTTAATAGTATATCTGACAAGTCTACCGAGTCCACTGATGAGTTGATCCTCACCAGACAATCTACCCCCATCCCTAATGCACAAAACCGTAACTTCATTCTGTATGGAAAAAGAAACAAATTTCCAATCAAATCTGTAAGACTAGTGTAGAGATTCAATGTCTTGAGTTAAAGACACAGAGGTGAACTACACTAGTTTGGTTTACTGTACGCACCACTACACCACCAGAATGCAATGTATTATAATACATACTGGCCGGCTTAATTGGATGCGAAACTGCACAAACAAAATTATACTGAACAGATTGATGTTGATCTCTTAGCCCAACTAGTGGTGTGTCATGGCCTAGCAAATAAGAGCACCAAATTCAAACTGTGATGTTTCTGATAAGCCGCATGTTGCGCCACAGCATCTTGTACACCATTACATGGTGCTATGTAAAAGGAGTAGGTCTCGTAGTTCAAACGTAGTCCCACATACCTTGCAGGAAAGTACTGAATGATGAAGCGCCTTGAGCATCACTGAATGACAGATTTGAGTGCTATACACATGTAAGAATAATAATAATATTGAAGTCCTATATAGCGCACGTAAGTACTAAACAAGGTATTCAAGGCGCCGAGTATAAACAAACTTTCAGAAAGATAGGTTATTGAAGTGATGAATTCTGAGAGCCATTTATTAAGCACCTTATATAAGGGTTTACAAGGTGCTACGGCATATACAGTCAGGAACACCGTGGCGAACCCCTCCTCTTTTCGATAAGTGCACTGGGTTCTTTTACATGCGCTACACAACACATGGGACCAATGGCTTTACGTCCCATCTGAAGGACGAAGCAATGGTTAAGTGTCTTGCTTAAGGACACAAGTGTCACGGCTGGGGATTCGAACCCAGCACTCTGCTGATCAGAAACACCAGAGTTTGCATTCAGTGCTGTTAACCGCTCGGCCACGTAACTTCCAAAGAAGCTACTATTATGGGTATACCAATACGATACTAACCAGAGATGAACAGCGAGGGCTCTCTTCCAGTCCAAGTTCTGACATGTATTGATGCTATTATGTGATGATTGCCATACAAGCTGGCCAGCCAGTAGAGCATACACTTGTAGATATTCAGGAGCTATGAACTTATCAACCTACAAGATCAAATATTCAAATGTTATTATAATCAGGTAGCATTGAGCAGTGCCAGCACTCCAAGGTGAATGCTCCATACAGCGACATAGATCACAAACATGTTGCTTTGTTGCAATGTTGTTTTCCAAACATAAACAAGATTTCTCCTTAGAGAAATATGTGGCATAGCTCTCTTGTATGTTCAGTCCATTCAGCTCCTACATTATGTCATCAGCCATTTGGTTTAGCCCTGCTAGTTATATATAATTCTACCATAACAATCCAGTCTGTTTTTTATAAATGTTTTCTTGATCTGTTTTTCTTGTCTCCTTGTTTGTAGTTTGTCTGTCTAGTCTGTCTTCTATCAACCTTGGCTTTATCTGACAAACTCATACTCTCTTTATTTTTGTTAGATTAAACTATTTTTCCTCCATCTTCTGTGCTTATAATTTGTGTTATGTATGTGACATCTCAATCTGAACTTACGCCCATTTCATGCCAATCGCTGAGCTGCTTTGTGATTAACAGTTTGATTTCTTGGGTACTTCCTGCCTGAGCCAATAGAAGAGCTAGCCTGTGGTCACCTGACCTTTGGGCTGCTGCACATGCTGCGCTGATTTGATGTCCAGTCAGTAACGAGAACACTGCTTCAATGTGTCCCATATCCTACAGAAGAAATAAATAATATCAATTTTACAAATTGGTCAATTTCCGTGTATAAACTAATACTGGTGTGTTCAGTAACAAATAAATACACTGTGACTAAATTGATGTTTAAAGGTCCTGGACACCTTTGGTAATTGTCAAAGACCAGTCTTCTCACTTGGTGATCACAACATATGCATAAAATAACAAACCTGAATTTTGAGCTCAATTGGTCGTTGAAGTTGCAAGATAATAATGGAAGAAAAATACAACCTTGTTGCATTACTTTGTGTGCTTTCAGATGCATAGTAAAGTCTTTTAATATTTGAGTGAGAAATTACCATTTCCTCCAAAACTATGTTTCTTCAGAGGGAGCCATTTCTCACAATGTTTTATACTATCAACAGCTCTCCATTGCTTGTTATCAAGTAAGTTTTTTATGCTAACAATTATTTTGAGAAATTACCAATAGTGTCTAGCCGTTGATTTCACCAAACTCTTCCTAACTAAGGATCAATCTTAGCAC